>NC_056002.1:89756938-90052495 GCF_018446385.1 Zingiber officinale
AAAAAATCTTTGCAGGGGTTCCAGGAAACCCGACGACTATTTGATGGAGAGATAACTGTCTACATGGGCAATGCTACTAAGGTGGCGGCTGTTGCAGTGGGAGACGTCTACTTATCTTTTGATAGGAATAGAAATTTGATTTTAAGAAATTGTCTTTATGTACCCAGTTTTAGAAAGAATTTAATTTCAGTTTCTAAACTGTATTTGGATGGATATTCAGTCTCTTTTAGTAACAATGTTGTTATAAAGAGAAATAAGGTGATTATCTGTTCTGGTGCATTAGTTGGCAATTTATACACTTTAAATCCAATTTCTCCCACAAAGCAAAATATGGAAATTAATAACACATCTTCTAACTCTAACAAGAGAAAAGAACCTTCGGAAATAAACCAAACATATCTTTGGCATCTAAGGCTTGGACATATTAACGTAAGTAGGATTCAAAGTCTTGTAGCCGATGGACTCTTGGGTTCATTAGAGTTGGAAAACTTTCCAACATGTGAATCCTGCTTGGAAGGTAAAATGACCAAGAGACCTTTTAAGGCCAAGGGGTATAGAGCCAAAGATGCGTTAGAACTGGTTCATTCTGATTTGTGTGGTCCTATGTTTATCCAGGCAAGAGGAGGTTATGAATACTTCGTCTCCTTTATAGAAGATTATTCAAGATACGGATACATTTACCTGATGCGCCGCAAGTCTGAATGCTTTGACAAGTTCAAAGAATATAGGGCTGATGTGGAGAAACGTCTTGGTAAAAGTATCAAGACACTACGGTCTGACCATGGTGGCGAATACCTCTTTGGAGAGTTTAGGAATTACTTATCAGAAGTCGGGATTCAATCCCAATTATCTGCGCCTGGTACACCCCAACAGAATGGTGTGGCAGAACGAAGGAATAGGACTCTTATGGAAATGGTTAGATCAATGATGAGTTATTCAGAATTACCGAATTCGTTTTGGGGATATGCTTTAGAAACAGCAGTGTACATTCTGAATATGGTACCTTCTAAAACAGTTCCTTCTACTCCCATGGAATTATGGAATGGGCGTAAGCCTAGTCTGAATCATATTCGGATATGGGGTAGTCTAGCACATGTGCTGAAGGGAGATACTGACAAGTTAGAATCACGTACAGAAGTTTGTCTGTTTGTTGGATATCCTAAGGGAATGAAAGGTGGTTTGTTTTATAATCCTAAAAATCAGAAGATCATTGTTAGCACTAATGCTCATTTTTTAGAAGAAGATTATGTAATAAACCATAAGCCCATAAGTGAAATAATTCTAGAAGAAATTAGAGAGAACATGTCTACTTTAGTACCAACAGTACAAGATGAAGTACCACAAGAGACTGCAACACGTGTTGCACATGATACACAACCACCGACGGTGCCTCGTCGTAGTGGGAGTGTTGTAAGGCAACCTGAGAGATTCATGTTTTTGGGAGAGTCTTCAGACTTGATCCCGGGTAAACATGAACCTGATCCCCGGACATATGATGAAGCACTCCAAGATATAGATGCAGTATCTTGGCAAAAGGCAATGAATTCAGAATTAGAATATATGTATTCTAATAAAATCTGGAAGTCTTGAAGAAAGCATCCATATAAAGCAACTAGAAGGGTTCATTGCAAAGGGCAAAGAGCATCTTGTGTACAAGCTCAATCAGTTTATGGACTGAGGCAAAGCTTCAAGGTCTTGGAACATCCGGTTTATCAAAGTAATCCAGACCTATGGATTTATTTAGTAACCGGATAAGTCTTGTGTATACAAAAAGTGTGATGGAAACATGGTGGTATTTCTTGTATTATACGTAGATAACATTTTTGGTAGTTGGAAACAATATCAAAATGTTGTCAAAAGTAACGGTATGGTTGTCCAAATAATTCGATATGAAGGACTTGGGATAGTGTATATATTCTTGGGATCAAAGTAATAAGGGATCGCAAGATAAGAATATTTTACTTATCCCAAGCTTCATATATCGAAAAAATCCTTGCTCATTTTAAGCATGCAAAACTCCAAGAAAGGCTTCTTACCTTTTTAGCATGGAGTAACTTTATCTAAAGAGATGTCTCCGTAGACATCAAAGTAGATAGAGGAGATGAAGGCAGTTCTTTATGCTTCGGCTGTGGGAAGCCTAATGTATGCTATGCACGAGTTCAGAAATCTGTTTTGCCAAGGGCATAGTTGGCAGATATCAAAGTAACCTTAGACAAGGACATTGAACTGCAGTAAAGCATATATTAAAGTACCTTAGAGGCACTAGAGATTATATGCTAGCTTACAAGGCAGTTAATTTGATCCCTGTGGGTTGCACGGATTTTGACTTCCAATCGGATAGGGACAATAGTAAGTCAACCTTGGGGTTTTGTGTTTACTTTAAGAGGTAAAGTCATAACTATGGAAGAGTGATAAGCATAGGTGTTTTTCTGGACTTCACCATAAAAGCTGAGTATATGGCAAGCCTCTGAGGTAGTCATAAAAGCTAATGACTTAATAACCTCAAGATAGACTTAGATATGATTTCTGGTTTGTCCAAAGATTATTACAATTTATTGTAATAATAGTGGTGCAGTAGCAAACTCGAAGAAACCATAAGTCTATAAGGCAAGTAAACGCAATAGAGAGCAAGTACCACCCAATACGAGAAATTGTTTAAACGAGGAGAAGTTGTTGTTGCCTAGATTGCATCAAGTGATAACCTAGAAGATCTTTTCACTAAGGCCCTTAAGGCAAGAGCTTTTGATGGGCATGTTGAAGGGTTGGGAATCAGATGTATGGCAGCAGATATAGCAGCTTAGACTTTTAGTATAAGTGGGAGATTGTTAGAGTGTATACTAAAAGCCTAGCTTTTGTAAACATTTATTTGTTAAAGTAAAAGAATCACATTGGTCAATATCTGCATTTATTTATTAAATGTAATTATTCAATTAATTTATATAGTAGACAACATGGAGTGTGGTGTCATACTCAGAAGATCATGTTGTTGGTTCTCTATAAATTATAAACAGTTGCTCGCGACTAAGATAGAAAGGAACAAACTATCAGTATAGTAGTAGCGTAATTAAGTATTAATTTATCTTGACTAATAAATTACACTAATACACTTTAAGTGTATTGAGTAGGATCATTTAGGTATGTTCTTTTTATACTGACTTTATAAAGGAACAAAGATCTCAGTTATTATGGAAGTGTGTGCTCTTAATCCTAATATAATAACAAGCACATATATTTGATATTATTTCTTTAATTTATCAATGGGTGAGATTTAGTTCGATAAATCAATAAGCCCGATAAGTTGGGAAATGATATCACTTATAGTGTGTGTTGTTGATTATAGAAGGAAACTGTGTCCTAGTGATCTAAGTTGATAATGTCCCCAAGAGGAGCTCATAAGGATTGTCATGTTAAACCCTGCAGGTGGACTTAGTTCGACATGATGATAAGGTTGAGTGGTACTACTCTTGGAGCTAGATATTAATTAACTGAGTTGTCAGTACCTTACTTAATTAGTAGACATTCGTAATCTTAAACACAGAGAGACTAACACACTCATGAAAAGAAGGAGCCCATAATGTAATTTGGGATTGGTGCGGTAGTGCGGTAATAACTCTCTAGTGGAATGAGTTATTATCGATGAACTTGAGTTGTGTGTTCGGGGCGAACACGGGATACTCAAGCTCATCGGAAGGCCAAAACCAATTTCTCCTCTAGGTCCCTGTCGTAGCCTCATTATAGTCTCAAGTCCATCCAAATGTAAGGCTCTTCTTGGTGTCCAAGAAGGGGGTCGGACCATTGCTTGGTGACCAAGCAATGGTCGGCCACATCCTCTTGAAAGGGGTCGGCCCTATAGTTTGGTGACCAAGCTTGTAGGGGCCGGCCATAATAATTCAAAAAAGGAGGGTTGTTTTGAATTTTTAAAATCTTCTCTTTGTAGAAAACTATAAGTTTTAAAAGAGAGAATTTAATTTTTAAAACATTCCTTATTTGAATTAAGCCACATGTTTAAATAGAGAGTTTAAAAGATTTTAAAACTTTCCTTTTTTAACCATCCTTATGGTTTAAGAAAAAAAAAGGAAAAGAAGTTTTAAAATTTAAATTTTCTATCACCATGTTAAAAAAGGAAATTTTATAAGAGAGTTTTTAAATTTTAAAACATGATTTTAATTTTTAGAAACTTTCCTTTTTTAACTCATACTTTAGGAAAGAGAGCTTGTAAATTTTATAAGAGGATTTCTTCTTGTAAAATTTTTAAAAATTATTTTTCCTTTCTTTTCAAATTGTGGCCGGCCACCATGCTTGGTGCCCAAGCAAGGGCCGACCAATAGGATTAAACCAAATTCAATCCTAAACCAAATAGGATTGATCATAACCATTGATTGGTGATTGATTCAATCAAGAGGAAAGAAAAAAAAATAAAAAGGAAAAAGGAAAAACTCTTGGATGATTTTATTTTTTGTAAAAGGTTTTTCCTTATTTGCCTTGGGCAAGTAATATAAAAGAAGGGGTGAGGGGGCTTCATGAGACACAACTTTTATTCTTTTGCTTGGGTGATCTCTTGGTGGCCGGCCCTCTCCCTTCTTCCTCTCCCTTTGCTCTCTTCTCCTTGGTGGTGGTGGTGGCCGGATTTTAGAAGAAGGAGGAAGCTTTTGGGTGGTGTTCATCTTGGAGGATCATCGCCCACACGACGTCCAAGGCGAGGCGAGGAATACGACAGAAGATCTCGAGGTCATTAGCTTACAAAGAGAATGTATAACTAGTATTTTTCTTCCGCATCATACTAGTTATTTTCCTTTGTATGAATTCTAAATACAAGAGGCAATTAGATCTAGTATATCAAATTTATTTTTCGATTTTGTGTTTTCTTCTTTTTCGAATTTGTGATTCGATTGTTCCTTTTGGTTAACCTAGAGTTATTTAAGGAAATAAATATTAGCTTTCCTTAAAAGGCTTTGCCTAGGCTGTGGTGGTTGCTCCCATATCTAAGAAGGCCATGTGCCTCGCCATGCAGTCCTGGAAGCCAATTTTAGAAATTAATATTTATGGAATTAATAACCTAGGTAGATTTCAATCAATAGTGTTAAGTTCCGCTTACGATTCAAATCTAAACCATTAATAACAGATAAGTTAAATTTGGAATCAATGATGTTAAGTTCCATCTGCGATTCCTTATTTAACTTCTAAAGAACACAGTAGGTTATTTAAGGAAAGGTTCGACACATGTACAAAAATTTTTGTATAGTGGAACCGGTACGTTTTTTTAGGTTTAACCAACACTGCCTGAGCTGCTAAGCATGTTGAGAACTGCTGAACTCAACCTTAAGAAGGTAAAGCCCAACTCCATTTTAATGGTGCAAAAGCATAAAGGCAAGGGTAAGCCTAAAGGTAAGGGAAAGTCCCTAGCTAAGGGCAAAGGCAAGATATTGAAACCTAAAGGAGGGGTTGCCAAGGATGCTACCTGCTTCCACTGCGGTCAGACCAGGCACTATAAGAGGAACTGCAAAGTATATCTGGAAGATCTTAAGAAGAAGAGAAGTGAGACTTCTACTTCAGGTATATATGTTATAGAAGTCAATCTATCTATTTCTGCATCGTGGGTATTGGATACCGGATGTGCTTCTCACATTTGTACTAATGTGCAGGCGCTGAGAAATAGCAGGGCATTGACGAAGGGCGAGGTGGACCTACGAGTAGGCAATGGAGCACGGGTTGCTGCTATTGCTGTAGAAACTTACTATCTATCTCTGCCCTCTGGGCTTGTACTAGAATTAGATGAATGTTGTTATGTGCCTGCTCTTACAAAGAACATCATTTCAGTCTCTTGTTTGGACAAGAAAGGCTTTTCTTTTGTAATAAAGAACAAATGTTGTTCCGTTTACTTAAATAATATGTTCTATTATAGTGCACCTTTGATAAATGGACTCTGTATTCTAGACTTAGAGAGCCCTATCTATAACATAAGTACTAAAAGGTTCGAGTCAAATGAGATGAACCAAACTTATCTCTAGCATTGTCGCTTAGGTCATATAAATGAGAATCGCTTATCCCAACTCCATAAAGATGATTTGCTGGACTCATTTGATTTTGAATCATATGAGACATGCGAGTCATGCCTACTGGCAAGATGACCAAGACTCCCTTTAGTGGACACAGCGAAAGAGCGACTGATTTGTTAGGACTTATACATAGTGATGTATGTGGCCCTTTCAATGTCACTACCAGAGGTGGTTATAGGTACTTCATTACATTTACTAATGACTTCAGTAGATATGGTTATGTGTATCTGATGACACATAAGTCACAATCCTTTGAAAAGTTCAAAGAATTCAAGAATGAAGTACAAAACCAGCTACGCAAAAGTATTAAGATACTTCGATCTGATCGAGGTGGTGAATACCTTAGCCATGAGTTTCGTGACTATCTAGCTGAGTGTGAGATCCTATCCCAGCTCACTCCTCCTGGAACACCACAGTGGAATGGTGTATACGAAAGGAGGAATCGTACCCTACTAGATATGGTATGATCTATGATGAGTCACACAGATCTTCCTGTGTCTTTTTGGGGATATGCTCTAGACACAACAGCCTTCACACTTAACCATGTTCCATCCAAGGTTGTGATAAAGACACCATATAGGATATGGACTGGGAGAGATACCCAGATGTCTTTTATGAGGATTTGGAGTTGTGAGGCTTATGTTCGACGTCAAGTTTCGGATAAATTGGGACCCAAATTCGATAAGTGCTATTTTATTGGATATCCCAAGAAAACGAAGGAATATTACTTCTACATTCCCATTCAACACAAAGTGTTTGTGGCTAAGACTAGGGTATTTCTAGAAAGGGACTTTGTTTCTAGAAAAACTAGTGGGAGTACGTTCAATCTTGAAGAAGTTCAAAATATGGACCATAGCACTGAATCCTTGATGGAAGTTGAACTGGAATCACAAAGTGTTGTGGATGATGAGATTGTTGCTCAAGAAGTTGAGGAACAACAACCAGTTCAAATAGACATACCTCTTCGCAGGTCTGATAGGGTACGTCGTCAGCCTGAGAGATACTCATTTCTCTTGTCTGACCATGATGACATTGTGCTCGTTGAGAATGAGCCTATCTCCTATTAGGAAGATGTGATGAGATGAGATTCTGATTCATGGCTAGAGGCCATGAGATCCGAGATGAAATCCATGTACACGAACCAAGTATGGACTTTGGTTGATCCACCTGAAGGCATCAAACCCATTGGGTGTAAGTGGGTCATTAAGAGAAAGACTGACATGGATGGACTTATTACCTATAAGGGTCGGTTGGTAGTTAAAGTGTAACGCCCCGGCCCGGGCGGGCCCCACCCGGACCGAACCAGGAACGACACCAGAATTACCTATCGGTTTGATGACTAGCTCCACAGACCACCAGAGGTCCTTTCAGCGTGCTTTATCCTCACTCGCACGCACCCTGGAAAACTTCCCAGGAGGTCACCCATCCTCAGATTTCTCCAAGCCAAGCACGCTTAACTTTGGAGTTCTTAAGTTTGGGCTTCCGAAAAGGAAGGTGCACCTTGGTGATATGAATAGTACCATCTAACCTTTTAAGTCATACTTAACCAGAATCTCAGAACCGGGGTATTACAATCACCCCCACTTAAAGACACAACGTCCTCGTTGTGTAACCACAAATCACACCACAAACAAATCCCAGAATCTCCCTCGCTAGGTGGTGCCCTGGGTGCTCCTACCACAAGCGCACTCACGGTCGCAAGGTCGCTCTGATACCATCTGTAACGCCCCGGCCCGGGCGGGCCCCACCCGGACCGAACCAGGAACGACACCAGAATTACCTATCGGTTTGATGACTAGCTCCACAGACCACCAGAGGTCCTTTCAGCGTGCTTTGTCCTCACTCGCACGCACCCTGGAAAACTTCCCAGGAGGTCACCCATCCTCAGATTTCTCCAAGCCAAGCACGCTTAACTTTGGAGTTCTTAAGTTTGGGCTTCCGAAAAGGAAGGTGCACCTTGGTGATATGAATAGTACCATCTAACCTTTTAAGTCATACTTAACCAGAATCTCAGAACCGGGGTATTACATAAAGGTTTCAAGCAAATTCATGGTATTGACTATGATGAAACCTTTTCTCCAGTAGCGATGTTTAAGTCTATTTGGATCATGCTTGCTATTGTAGCATACCACGATTATGAGATCTGATAGATAGATGTCAAAACCGCGTTTCTGAATGGAAACTTGCTCGAGGATGTGTACATGACACAACTTGAGGGTTTTGTAAATCCACTACATACTGACAGAGTATGCAAGATGCATAAGTCCATTTATGGACTAAAGCAAGCTTCTCGGAGCTGGAATCTTCGATTCGATGATGCAATCAAACAGTTTGGTTTCATCAAGAATGAAGATGAACCCTGTGTCTACAAGAAGGTTGTTGGGAACACAGTTGTCTTCCTTGTATTGTATATGGATGACATACTACTCATTGGAAATGACATCCCTTTGCTGCAGTCTGTAAAGACTTGGCTGGGGAATTGTTTCTTAATGAAGGACTTAGGTGAAGCAGTCTGTATTTTAGACATAAAGATTTATAGAGATTGATCTAAGAGATTGCTTGGCCTAAGTCAAAGTACATATATTGACACGGTATTACTACGGTTTGCCATGCAGAATTCCAAGGAAGGATTTCTGCCGATATCACATGGTGTGAGTCTTTCGAAGACTCAAAGTCCCTCTTCTAGAGAGGCAAGAGACCGCATGGATAAGATCCCTAATGCCTCAGCCATAGGATCTATCATGTACGTCATGCTATGTACTCGTCCTGATGTTTTGTATGCTTTGAGCATGTCGAACAAATACCAGTCAGATCCAGGTGAGCATCGCTGGATAGCGGTCGAGAATATTCTTAAGTACTTAAGAAGGACTAAAGAATATTTCTGGATATTTAGAGGCGATGGCAAGCTAACTGTCAAGGGTTACAGTGATGCCAGCTTCCAAACTAACCAGGATGATTATAGATCACAGTCTGGGTTCGTGTTTTGTTTGAATGGTGGTGCTGTGAGCTGGAAGAGTTCGAAGCAGAACACAGTTGCTGATTCTTCAACAGAGGCCGAGTATATTGCTACATCAGAAGCAGCAAAGGAGGCAGTTTGGAACCACAAGTTCATTACTGAGCTTGGGGTGGTTCCTAGCATAGCCGATCCTATAGAGCTCTATTGTGACAACAATGGAGCAATTGCACAGGCTAAGGAACCTCGCTCACACCAGCGGACCAAACACATACTACGGCGCTTCCATCTCATTCGAGAGATCATCGATAGAAGAGATGTGAAGATTTGCAGAGTACCCACAGAGGCTAACATCGTTGATCCCTTGACCAAGGCTTTGGCTAAGAGAAAGCATGATGGTCACACTAGGTCATTGGGCCTTAGAGCCTATACTGATTGGCACTAGTGCTAGTGGGAGATTGTTAGTTAGAGCCCTAGAGCCAATCATATGATGATTGTTGTATGTGTTAGTTAGAGCCCTAGAGACAATCATATGATGATTGATATATGAACTTGATGTATCATATTCCTATATATTTATAAAGGCATTTCTTTATGTTATTATAGTTACTTGTATTGGTACCAAATAACTAAGTATAATAGCGTCATTGAGTAGAAAGTTCTTATTTATATCAATCGATTGGTTGAATTGATAGTGAGATGATATAGAGAACACTACTCTTAATCATTCCTAGTCAAGTATTAGCATTCAAGGACAATGTTAATGCGATGGGACTAGCATGTAGGTCAACTCGATGACTTGATCTCACAAGTCATGAATATAGAGATATCAAGTTGACACATGGGTATGCATTGGAGAATGTATATTGAATGACCCGCCATGAGAAAGTATCATGGATCGTTATATGAGTGTCATATACTTTCTCATGTGACTATTAGTATGACTATGAGTCCTTGGACCTGAAGTCACCATGGTTCCCTACATAAGGAGTTGCATATACTTTGGCTTCGTCAAAAGTCACCCATAACTGGGTGGACTATAAAGGCGATTACTGGGTGTGTAACAAATTATGCGGAGAGATGTGAGTGATGTAGATGGAATCTATCCCTCCTATATGACGGGAGTGACATCATGATTTTTGATAGAGTGAGACCACTAAGTGCATGGCCATGCCCAAATGAGTCAATATGAGATATTGAGCTCATTTGTTTAGAGTGAGTCTACTTGGATTTCAAGATATAGATTGATTAGAGGATGACACGATTTATGTCTCAATTGATCAATCTAGATGTCAAGGATAGAAGGACATTATCATATATTGTGAGAGTCACAATCAGTAGTCACAAAGGTGATGTTGAATTTCAACATACTTGTAACTTGGGTAGTAATGATGTGTTGCTAGATACCGCTCATTACTTATGCTTCTAAATGAGTTTAGGAGCATTACTAATGTTACAAGAACCTATAGGGTCACACACAAAGGGTAATTAGATGGAGAATAGGTTCATATGATGAACCAAGAGGATTAGGTTCATGTGATGAACCAAATTGGATTAAGAGTAATCCAAATTAGACTAATTGAGTTGGACTCAATTTGATTCATGTGTCTAATGAGTCTAATTTAGATTATGACTCATTGAATCAATTTAATTTAATGGATAGACATTCACTAAATCAAATTGACTTGAATTAATGGTTAGATTTGATCAACCATGGGAGATAAATGGGTCAAGTTTGACTTGACTTGAGAGGGAAGATGAAGGGTCAAGTTTGACTTGACCAATTGCCACCTCATTGTGACTTGGCATAGGGCCGGCCAATGATGGTGTTCCACATCATCAAGGCTACATCAAGTGTATGTCACCTCATGAGGGAGACCAAGAGTCATGACTCTTGGTATTACATGGAGGTATATAACCTCTCATAAGGTGACCGACCACTTTATGGTGAATTGAAGCAATTGTGTGCTCATTGAAGTCTTCTTCTTCCTCCTCTCATTCTCTTGTTATCTACCTCTCCTCCATTGCCGAGACGCCCAAAGAGTTCTAGCACACTTTAAGTGGTTCTTCTCCACCTTTTGTCCATGTGGATACTTGTAGAGGAGTGTTCACTTGACACTCTACGAGATCCGGTAACTTTTGGACGAGCGGGATAAGCGAAGGGCTTCGCTACAAAGGTATACTCTCTTTTTCATGTAGATCTAAGGTAGATCTAGTGTAGAAACATGTACATGATTTAATTTTAAATATATCTTCGCACGGATCCATGGCTAGGATGCGGGGTTTCCGCAACGCAAAAAACGGTTTTTGCGGCTCGAATTGCTAACAGGTTTCAATAGGACCTCCGTCTAGACTGTAGACCAAACTTTGAACCACCATAACTTTCGGCTCAGTTAGAGCCAAGGATCAATCCAAATATCATATTATAGATAATTTCAAGGGATACAGCGTTGGTTCATGGTAAATTATGAGAAAACTAGGTTTAATGGGTGAAAAACTTAGTTTATCAGACCTCTATAATCCTGTTTTTCTTGTGTAGTTTGGAGGAGGTATAAAAGGGTCAAGAACCCCATTATTTAACTCATCTTGGGATTGCGGACTTCATCCCTCTCCATAGGGAAGGGTTTTCCCCTTATAGGGAAACCCTAGGGCTTCATCAACCTCCATTCCTTAAAGATCCATCCATCTCCCGAGCAAGGGAGCGCTTCCAAGTATGCTACGCTTCAAAGATAAACATCTCTTCTCTCTATCTCCATGTATTGAGTTGTAGTTTGTTTCTTTCTTTGTTTTGGATTGTAAACCCTTATAATGGAGTAGATTCTCTAGATCTAGGATGTAGGAAGTGTTGGCGTTCGGAATTTCGTTCTGTATAAACCCCCTATACAAAAAATTGTACAAGGATAGAACTATTCCTAGCAAACCATATGCTTGATCAGACATGTGTTTAATCAATCAAGCAAGTTCTTGATTGATTAAAATGAACCTTGATCGAAGCACAAGATCGTAGCCTCTTGTGTTGGTATTTCAGGATTCATACAAAGAAAAATAAACTAATTACGCTGCGGAATAAAGAACTAGTTGTACCTTTCTTCGTAGACAAAGACCTCTTGATCTTATGCTATATTCCTCTCCTCTTCTTAGACATTATGTGGGCGACGATCTACCAAGACAAACCACCCGAACCTTCTTTTGTTTCCAATCTGCCTACCACCAAAAGATGCAAAGAAAAGGGGCGCCTCCTTCTTCATCTTCTCCTCCAAACTGCCTACCACCTAGGGTGGTTCTTCTCTTCTTCTTCTTCTCCTCCAAGCTCCGACCACCAAGGGAGATATGCGCTGGACCTAGAGGGAGGAAAGGGAGGAAGAGATGAGAAGGTGGGGTGCCAGCCCTAGGAGGAAGAGAGGAGGTGGGCGCCAGCCCTAAGGGAAAAGAAAAGAAAGAAAAGAAGAGATGAGGTGCTGGCCACAAGCAAGGGAAAACAACTCAAGAGAGGTTAGGTTTTGGTGGCATGGCCTCTTCCATTTTTATAACCTTCGACACCAGATAAAAGAGGAGAAATATTAACAGAATTTTTGTTTAGGAAAAATCTCTAAAAAAGAATTAACATAATTCTTTTTAGAAAAATTTCTTAGGAAAGAATTAATATAATTCTTTTTAGAAAATTTCTAAGAAAGAATCAATATAATTCTTTTTTAAAAAATATCTAATTCTGTTGAGAAAAAATCTCCCCTTTTTTGTCTTTCTTTTCTTTTCTCTTCCTTTTCTTTTCTTTTTCTTTTCTTTTCTTTTGGTTTAGCTGACCCCTTGCTTGGGCACCAAGCAAGGCTTGGGCCAACCCCTTTCATGGGTAGGAAACAAAATCAAACAAGTGAATGTGAGGCTATATAGAGGCTACAATAGGGACCAAGAGGAGGAATTGATTTTGGCCTCCTGATGGACTTGAGCTTCCAGTGTTCGACCCGAACACACAACTCAAGTTTATCAATAATAACTCATACCACTAAAGAGTTATTATTGAACTACTGTACCAATCCCATATTATAATATGGGTTCCTTCTTATCATGAATGTGTTAATCTCTTTGTGTTTAAGATATCGTATGCCTGTTATTTAAATGAGTTACTGACAACTCAATTAATTACCATCTAGATCTAAGAGTAGTACCACTCAACCTTATTATCATGTCAGACTAAGTCCACCTGCAGGATTTACATGATAATCCTTATGAGCTCCTCAAGGGGACATCATCAACCTAAATAAATATGACACAATTTTCTTTTATAATCAACAACACACCATATAAATGGTACTATCTCCCAACTCATCGGGCCTATTGATTTAACGAATAAATCTCACCCATTGATAAATCAAAGAAATAAATACTAAGTACACGTGCTTCTTATTATATCGGGATTAAAAGAATGCACATCCATAATAACAGAGGTTCTGTTCTTTTATGCAGTCAGTATAAATCGGGCAACCTCAAATGGTCCTACTCAATATACACATAGTGTACTAGTGTAATTTTATAGTCAAGACAGACTAATACCAAATTACACTACAACTGTTCTAATGGTTTGTCCCTATCCATCTCGGTCATGAGCTACTATTTATAATTTATAAGGAACTGATAACATAATCTTCTGTGTAGCACTACACACCATGTTATCTACAATATAAATTAAATGGACAACTGCATTAACATATAAATATAAAATGCAACATTTGACCAAAGTGATTCTCATTTCAAAATATAAATGTTCATACAAAAAGCTATGCTTTTAGTATGCATTCTAACAGGAAGTAACTATGATGTGATGTGTTATGATGTATGAACTATGTATTTGGACATTTCCTTATTCAATGAAGTGTTTATGTCATATTCTATGTATGTTGTGTCTTCTATGTATTTGATGAAATGTGTGGATTGTGCAAAGATGTAGATGTGGATTGATTGATCACCCCGTAGGGGGAATTCTCTAGATTGTATGATCGAGGGCCCATAGTGACAGGGGTAACTCATTAACGAACGTCTAGGGTATCAGCTTGAATGGAGAAGCAACTCTTCACAAGGAAGTAGAGAATTGGACTTAATTATTATTTCTATCTCTATGTTATTAATTGTTAGTGTGTTCATATGATTTATGACCGAGGGGCGCTAGTGACAGGTGTATCCTATTAACGGACTTCATAGGAATCATTACCATTTAGTAGCATAGGAAATGGATCAAGATAGCATTTTGACTTGACCAATGCATAGAAGAGTCGGTAATGAATCTAACTTCCTACATGTGCATAAGGATTGAGGTAATAAAATGAATAATGCATAGAGACATTAACTAGCATCATAGTGAAATTGAAATCCTAGAATCTATCATCCTTCACTCTCCTACGCTTATTCTCTCTCTACTCTCTCTCTTTCCTTTCTCTTTCTCTCCAGCATTTTTGAGCCAACCTTTGACTGTTTAGATAATTCACCATGCGAAGTTAACTAGTGTTTAATCAATAGTCTCTGTGGGATTGATATTTTTATTACTAACGATGTAGTTCTACACTTGTTATACATAACAAGTTTTTGATATTGTTGCCGGGGACTGATCGTATTAACATTAGTTGATTAACATATAAGTTACTCTAGACTTGTTAATAGAATTTTTCATTATTTATTTATTTTTATTTCTTCATTTCCTATCTTATTTTTCATTATGCATTTTTTTCTTGTCTTTAATTATGTATTTTTAGTTTTCCTTATATTTTTTTTAGATATCATGAACACTAACATGTCAAGCACGGCTTCGAGAGAATTTTTCACACCCATGAGCGCAAAAGAAAGATCTCTCTTTGATGAAAATATGATTGGGATGATGATCAATTTGAGTTCTATTGTAGTGTGTGGTAGCACGTCTCATCCAGCTATTATTTGTCACTTCTTCCAAAAAATTACTAATACTCTGGATGTTCAGTATTTGGTTCAACCTTAACATCAAGATACATATAAGCAAGTTCCTAATACTTATGGCTATGACTAGGAAGATCGTCAAATTTAGACCCTTCAACTCTAACTAATTCTAGAGCAAAATGAGCAATCACTATTCCAATAGCAGATCCCGCCTCAACATTACAATCAATTTTGGACGGATCATTAAAATTTAGGCTACAACTGCATACAAAATGTTAGGCATACTTCCTAAGCAAATCAGAATCCATCAGAGTTTTAGGATGATTCATCATTAAATGGACCACATTATTCACAACTAGATGAGCCGACTGACTGGGAGGACTCCCAAGACCCAAATACTCCGGCTCCTAGTTAGATGAAGACCACAACACAAGATTCTAAAGAGCAAATGGTGCAACAAAGGATCTTATTCTATGAATATTACAACAAATTTCTAATAATATTGTTGATCCTTCTATTGATGATATTGATATTAGTGCACTCTTCATTACTTCTAAAGCTATTGATATTGTGGATATAAAAGTGTAGGGACATGTACTATAAAGGAAATGTTCCAAGAATCACCTCCTTTGATCACACAACCAATTGACACTATGGAAGTTGTAAGAATGGAATTAGTTGATGATAAATGTGTAGGGACTTGTGCAATGGAAGCAAAGCCCCAAGAATCACCATTTTTAGAAGCATCACTAATTGAGTCAGAGCTAGAGCCACTACAATATCCAAAAGAAGCCACATCTACTGGTTTGGAACTTTCAGGTACTTTTCAGCAATGTAAGATTAGTAATTATTGTGATCTTTTAGAAAACTTCATAGAGGTACCTATAATTGACTTTGTTGGATGTGATTCAGTTTTTATTACCTATTTATCTTATCTTGATATGGTTTTGGTTCTATCTTATATAACATGCTTGTGAGAGATTTATTTTTCTTTTGGGTGTGCATAGTTCATTTGGGCTAAAAATTGGAAGCTCAGTCTGAACCATCTTCAACCACTTGAAAGAACTTTTAAGAAGATGAAGATGGAGAGAATGATATATACTTTACTTTATATATCCTCCGATGAAAGCTCCCTCTATAATAAGAGCCCTTGGTAAAAGGGTGCTGAAATATCTGTTGGGATCTACCGCGCTAAACACGTGGAAGCGCAGCAGAAATTTACTAGATCCTCCATCCAGCAGATCCATGCGAAGGGAATAAACATTGTATACAAATAATCTATACTAAGTTACATGATAGGATTATACCTTTGTTGCGTACCCTTCGCAATCCCGACAACAACCTTTTCTTTGGATCTAGATCTCAGTGCATTCAAGCATCCGCGCCTCTACGGTATCCACATGAACATATCCTTCGTTCGTCTCATGAACGAAGCCTTCGGAGAAGAACCATCTTCTTGTGCTAGCAAGAAACATGATTCGGCCATGGAGGAAGATTCACCATGGAAGGAAGAGGAAGAAGAGGGAGATGAAGAGACACCATTCTCTTCACTTCTCAACACTTATGAAAAAAATTCATTACAAAAGGCTATTTATATTCATCCCATGAATACCAAGTGTCTTTTGTCTCTATGTATTCCTCTTAATGGGTTGGATTATTATATTGGATTAACCATTAATCCAATAACCCAATAAATCTAACCCTTTGAGTCTAACCCATTAATCCAATATGTCTAATTCGGATTGGAGTCAATCCAATGAGTGGGTTCATTTGAGTCTAACTCAATGAGTAACCCAAAAGGCTTAATCATCTCATGATTGGCTCTTAGGGCTAATTACTAACAATATCTTACCCCTCCAAGATCGTAATTTTGATGAATCTAATGAGGTGACCAAGCTAATGACCTTAAACAAGCGCCTATTGTAAGGCAACCCAAGTTCTTTTTTCTTCTTTTCTTTATGTCTTTAGTTCTTTTTTGTTTTCATTTCTTTCTTCATAATAAGCCCAAATCCTCTACTTAATATTTCTTATCTATCTTTGTTTTATAGGATTCAAAGTTGTGCGGGAATGTGAGCATTAGATAGAGGAGTATTTCCAAGCATATGGCGTAGCCTTGGAGCTAATCACTTGGTAACTCCTCTAACTTCAAAAACCTCCTCCATATTTGCATTTCTAATTTTTACTGGGACAATAAAAAGTTTAAGTCCAGGGGATGTTTGGATTTAGTTTAGTGTTTGTCATATTTCTTAGTTTTTATACATTTCTTTTTGCATAATAAAATTTTGCTAGTTGCATCATTCATTATATCATGATTTTTTGTTCCTTAATACAAAATACTAACACATTTATTCTAGATTTCATATGATTTATTGGTTACTTATGGTGATAGTATGTTTAGTGATCTATCTTTTTCTATCTATGATAGCATAAAGTTAACAATGTTTTTACTGTAAGAGTTTAAGTATTAGCCTTGTTTTAGAATTTCTATACACAATGCCTAGTTTTGATGGTAGATAGCTCTAAAAATAGTCATGATTCATATAACTGGATTAGTACTTATGTTTCTAGGGTGACCTCTTAATTATATTTTGGTTACTGGATGATCTCGGATCACGACAACTCACTTGGAAAAATCAAAATCCCTACATTTGCATTTGTATTAGTGCTACATTTTTAAAGTGCTAAAATTTTTTTAAAAAAATATCATATGAATAAGGGATAAAAAATAGTTGTCATGAGTGGAAACTAACAATTTATCCCTTTGAGACCGAGTTAGGTTACTAGGGGAAATAAATGTTATATTTCCCTTGATTCCAAGTAGTTCTTTGAGACCTTATGTAGTTTTAGAGATATGAACCATGGGTATGGCAGGTAAGTACCTATCGCTGGAAGCATAAGGAATATAATTTTATGACTACTTGACTAGGCTTAGGGATTGATACTGTTAGAGTGTATACTAAAAGCCTATCTTTTGGTATGAACATTTATCTAGAAATAAGAATCACATTGGTCAAATGTCTACATTTATGATAAATGTAGTTGCTCAATTAATTTATATTGTAGATAACATGGTGTGTGGTGTCACACAGAAGATCATGTTATCGGTTCCTTATAAATTATAAACAGTGGCTCACGACCATGATGGAAAGGAACAAACCATTGGAAGGTCGTAGTGTAATTAGGTGTTAGTTTATCTTAACTATATAATTACACTAGTACACTTAGAGTGTATTGAGTAGGACCATTTGAGGTCGTTTCTTTTATACTGACTTTATAAAGAAACAAAGACCTCGGTTATTATGGAAGTGTGTGCTCTTAATCCTAATATAATAACAAGCACATATATTTGATATTTATTTCTTTAATTTATAAATGGGTGAGATTTAGTTCGATGAATCAATAAGCTCGATAAGTTGGGAAATGATATCACTTATAGTGTGTCTTGTTGATTATAGAAGGAAACTGTGTCCTAGTAATCTAGGTTGAGAATGTCCCCAAGAGGAGCTCATAAGGATTGTCATGTTAAACCTTGCAGTGGACTTAGTCCGACATGACGATGAAGTTGAGTGGTACTACTCTTGGAGCTAGATATTAATTAAGTGAGTTGTCAGTAACTTACTTAATTAGTGGACATTTGTTATCTTAAATACAGGGAGACTAACACACTCATAATAAGAAGGAGCCCAAAATGTAATTTGGGATTGGTGCGGTAGTTCAATAATAGTTCTCTAGTGGAATGAATTATTGTTGATAAAATTAAGTTGTGTGTTCGGGATGCTTAATTTTATCGGGAGACCAAAACCAATTACTCCTCTCGGTCCCTATCATAGCCTCTTAATTGTAGAGTACTATACCCACCTATACCCACCTTCTTACCCATCCTATAGGGGCCGACCAAGCTAGCTTGGAGACCAAGCTAGGGCCGACCATGGGTATGTTCATGGGTGAATTCATGTGGCCGTCCCTATTAAAATAAAAAGGAATTTTAATTTTAAAATTTTCTTATGTGGATAATATAATTTAAAAGAGAGTTTAAAAATTTAAATCCTTCCTTTTATAAGATTCTACAAAGATTAAGAGAAGAGTTAAAATCTCTTTCCTTATTTGTAGATTAAAAGGTTGATTTTAATTTTGGTAAAAACTTTCCTTTTAATTATATTCATGATTTAAAAGAAAGTTTAAAAATTAAAAATTCTCTTTTATTATTTTCTACAAAAGATTAAGAAAAGATTTAATATCTTTCCTTATTTGTAGATTGAAAGGAGATTTTAATTTTTAGAGATAACTTTCCTTTTTGGAAAATATCCACATGTTTAAAAGAAAGATTTTAATTTATAAAATTTATTTTTATTAACCAATCATGAAGGGATTAAAATTATTAGAGAAATTTTTATAAATTTCTAGAAACAAATTAGGAAGTTTTAATTTTTGTTTTAATTAAAACTCTCCTTGTTTTGGGGAGAAGAGTGGCCGGCCATTATAATTTGAAAATAGAAAATTATTTTAATTAAATAAATTTTCCTTTTCAATGGCAAAAGAATTAAGGAAGTTTTTATTAAATTTTCCTTATTTGCCAAGACCAAGGATTATAAAAGAGGGGGTAAAGGAGGCTTCAAGGCTAACAACTCTATTCTATTTTTCCTCTCTTTTCTCCTTGGGTGTGGCGAGCCCTTTCTTTCCTCTCCTCTCCTTTATGTGGCCGAAACCTTCTCATGGTGGAGACAACTTTGGTGGCCGGATCTAAGAAGGAGAAGAAGGAGAGAAAAGAAGTCTCTTTTCTAGCATCCCTTGGAGCATGGTGGTGGTGGCCGAACCTCTTCATCCTAGGAGAAGTTTTGATGGCCGAAACTTGTAAGGAAGAAGAAGGTGCTTGGTGGTTCTCATCTCGGAAGATCGTTGCCCACACAACATCCAAGGTTAGAAGAGGAATACGGTAGAAGATCAAGAGGTCTTTCTAAAAGGTATAACTAGTAATTTTTGTTTCCGCATCATACTAGTTATTTTTGGAAATAATACTAAATACAAGAGGCATACGATTCTAGAGTTTCGAATTTGTTTTCGATATAGTGTTCTTTTGTTTTTCTTTCCCTTGTGATTTGATTGTTTTTTTTTCGGTTAACCTAAAGTTATTTTAGGAAATTAAATATTAGCTTTCCATAAAAGGTTTTGTCTAGTCGGTGGTGGTTGCTCCCATATCCAAGAAGGCCATGTGCCTCGCCACGTCAGTACTGGGAACCAATTATGGAAATTAATATTTAATGGAATTAATAACTTAAGGTGATTTGGGTCGAACGTGTTAAGTTCCGCAGGAGACCCAAGTCAAAACCTAAAAAAACGAATAGATTAAATTTTGGATCAAACGTGTTAAGTTCCGCAGGCGATCCAAAATTTAATTTAAAAGAACACATGGTAGCTAGGAAAAGGTTCAGACCTTTGTACAAAATTTTTGTACAGTGGAACCTCTAGGTTTTTCGAGTAGCAACCAACAATTGGTATCAGAGCTAGGGTTTTGCCTCTGTGTATTTGGTATTAGTTTAATTATGCACATGTCATACATAATTTAGGCAGGATAATAGTAGGATGTGCTAACTTTGTGGATGCAGGATCCAACTATTATGGCTTTTAGTTATTATGTGTGTGATTGGACCCTTGGACATGTCAAGGGCATTTATATGTGTGTGCATGATTGTATTATAATGGAATATAGGATCAAAAATGTAAAATTCTATTTATGTCGCGGATCGAATCTTGCAAAGCGTGGAACCTTCTAAGGACCAGAGGCGGAGCGGAACTAGGAGCAAGATGGATGCGACAGCTAGACCCGGTAGCGGTGGCCAAATATGGCAGCAGCTTGGGATGACAACACACGGAGGACAACTAGAGATAAAAGTCATAATAGTTGAAAATTAGATTTTCTATTTATTGCTTTTATATTGTGCTGTGTGTGCATGTTGGTTTACATATTTAGTAGGCTAGCATAGTTAAAATTCCTCATTTATAAATAACTAAGTGGGAGAGGGATTTTTAAGTAAATCTCATGGTCTCCATTACTGGTTTGTAAGTGATGCAAACAAGCTTGCGCGTTGGCTCTGAGTGCCTTCCTCCATAACGGATGAGCTTGTTTGTGGATCACTAGAACAGACTTCCATTTTTGGATGACTATAGGAAGTTAATTAAGAGCGTGTGATCTTCCCCAACGGAAGGGGCATAATCTTATTAATGGACTTAGTGTCAAGTAATGGTATACACTTAGACACATTTAATAGTATCCTCCCCAACGGAGTCACTACTATCACTTGTGTGACCAAAGGGAAACCAACTATTGATTTGTCATAAAACTAGATTGGCAATATAATAAAATTAATAAACCCCCTCTTACAAATGTTTGAATTTGTATACGTCCACACTAACGTGACATACAAGATTCATGGTGTTTGAGGTAATTTTATTTGTCAAAAGGTTATATTGACAAGATAGTCAATGGGTAAAACCCTCCTCTTACAAATGATGAATTTGTATACGTCCACACTAACGTGGCATGCAAAATTCACAGTGTTTGAGGTGTTGGTGAATTTAAATAATATTGTTTGAGGAATCAATGTTATTTTAAATTCAAAGAGTTTTGACCAAATATTTGATCAAAGACAGATCAACTATTAATTTTATTCGTCATAAAGTAAAGTTGACGAGATAATAAAATTAATGAATAAAATCTCCTCTTCGATTTTGTATACATCCACACTAACGTGGCATACAAAATTCATGGAGATTTTTAAGGAGTTGATCTTGACCAAGTATTTTTGTGATTCTTAGGATTTAAAATGTTTGTCAATCCCCTAGTAGTCATACTATAAGAAATACTTAGTAATCCCAATTGTAATGATTGGAAATAGGACTTGGACATTAAGGTAGACTGTCTTCTAAGAACTAAGAACAATATAGGTGTATTTAATTCATTAGTTGAAACATGTTTAGTGGTGTTATCTACCAGAACCTGGAGTATAGATACAGATGCCATTAATCATGTCCGCAATTTATTGCAAGGTTCCAGGAAACCCGGCAACTAAATGAAAATTAAAACACCGTCTACATGGGCACTACTGTAAAAATGGTAGCTGTTGCAGTGGGAGATGTTTATCTTTTGAAAAGAATAAAACATGGATTTTTGAGTAATTGTCTTTACACACCAAGTTTAGAAAGAACTAGTTTTCAGTTTCTAAACTATTCAAAGAACTTGATATTCTGTCTCTTTTAAATAACAAAGTTGTTATTAAGAAAAAAAGGGAAGTTATCTGTTCTGGTACGTTGGTTGGCAATTTATAAATCCAATAACTCTCACGATGCAACAAATGGAAATTAGTAACACATCTTCTAAATTTAAGAGAAAGTAACCTTCGAAAATGAACCAATTATATCTTTGGCTTCTAAGGCTAGGTTATATTAACTTGAGTAGGATTCATTGGTAGCTGATGAACTTTTGGGTTCATTAGTAGTGGAAATCTTTCCAACCTACGAGTCTTACTTGGAAGGAAAAATAACCAAGAAGCTTTTAAGTATAAGGGGTATGAAGTCAAAGATATATTGAAATTGGTTCATTCTGATTTGTGTGATCCTATGAGCATCCAGGCAAGAGGTTGTTTCAAATATTTCATCTATTTTATAGACAACTATTTAAGATACAGATATATTTACTTGATGTGCCGCAAGTCTAAGTGCTTTGATTAGTTCAAAGAGTACGAGGCTGATGTGGAGAAACGACAAAGTAAAAGTATCAAGACACTACGGTAAGATCGTAGTGGCAAGTACCTCTTGGGAGAATTTAGGAGTCATTTATCAGAAGTAGGGATTCAATCCCAACTAACTGCACCTGGTACACCCCAAACAGAATGGTGTAGGAAAAGGAAGGTATAGGACTCTTATGGAAATAAGTAGATTGATGAGTTATTAAGAATATTATCAAAATCATTTTAAGGATATACTCTGGAAACGGGAGTGAATATAGTACCTTCTAAAGTCAGAACTCTCTACTCATATAGAATTGCTGAATAGGTGTAAGCCTATTTTGAAGCATATTCGGATTCGGGTAGTCCAGCACATATGCTGAAGAGAGACAATGATAAGTTGGACAGGAATTCACTTGTTTGTGGGTTATCCTAGAGAAATGAAAGTAGGTTTATAGTCTTAAAAATCAGAAGGTCATTATTAGCATCAATGACCGATTTTTAGAAAAGGACTATGTAATAAACCATGTGCCCATAAGAAAATTTGTTCTTAAGGAAATAATAAAAGACATGTCTAATCTAGTACCAATTGTACAAGATGAGATACCACAAGGAAACTGCAACACGTATCACAAATGATACATAATTGCAGAAAGTGCCTTGTCGTAGGGTTGTTAGGCAACCTGAAAGATTCATGTTTTGGGAGAGTTTTTGGACTCGATCCCTGGAGGACATGAACCTGATCTCCGGACATATGACGAAGCACTCCAAGATAAAGATGCAATATCTTGGCAAAGAGTAATGAATAACAGAATTAGAATATATGTATTCTAATAAAATCTGGAAGCTTGTAGAACCACCAAATGGTGTAAAAGCCTTTGGGTATAAAAAGGTCTATAATAGGAAAAGAGGTATAGATAGGAAGGTAGAAACTTTCAAAGCAAGGCTAGATGAAAAAGGAAACTTTTTCACTGGTAGCCATGCTTAAGTCTATCCGGATTCTTTTATTTATTTGGTAAGTGGATGTCAAGACAACATTCCTTAATGGAAGTCTTGAAGAAAACATTCATATAAAGTAATCAGAAGGGTTCATTGCAAAGGGCTAAGAGCATCTTGTGTGCAAGCTCAATCAGTCTATGGACTGATACAAAGCTTCAAGGTCTTGGAACATCCAGTTTATCAAAGTAATCCAGACCTTTGGATTCATTTAGTAACTGGATAAGTCTTGTGTATACAAAAGGTGTGATGGAAGCGTGGTGGTATTTCTTGTACTATATGTAGATAACATTTTTGGTAGTTGAAAACAATATCAAAATGTTGTCAGAAGTAAGGGTATGGTTGTCCAAACAATTCGATATAAAGGACTTGGAAGAATGTATATATTCTTGAGATCAAAGTAATAAGGGATCGCAAGAAAAGAATATTTTACTTATTCCAAGCTTCATACATCGGAAAAATCCTCGCTCGTTTTAAGCATGCAAAACTCCAAGAAAGGTTTCTTACTTTTTAGGATGGAGTAACTTTATCTAAAGATATGTCTCTGTAGACATCAAAGGAGATAAAGGAAAAAAAGGCAGTTCTTTATGCTTCGGCTATCGGAAGCCTAATGTATGCTATGCACGAGATCAGAAATCTGTTTTACCAAGGGCATAGTTAGCAGATATCAAAGTAACCCTAGACAAGGACATTGGACTGTAGTAAAGCATATATTAAAGTACCTTAGAGGCGCTAGAGATTAAATGCCAGCTTACAAGCCAGTTAATTTGGTCCCTGTGAGTTACACGGATTTTGACTTCCAATCGGATAGGGACAATAATAAGTCGACCTCGGGGTTATGTGTTTACTTTAGGAGGAAAAGTCATAACTATGGAAGAGTGATAAGCATAGGTGTTTTTTCTGGACTCCACCATAGAAGCTGAGTATATGGCAAGCCTCTGAGGTAGCCATAAAAGCTGAATGACTTAATTACCTCAAGATAGACTTAGATATGATTTCTAGTTTGTCCAAAGATTATTACAATTTATTGTAATAATAATGGTGCAGTAACAAACTCGAAGAAACCATGAGTCTATAAGGCAAGAAAACACAATAGAGCGCAAGTACTACCCAATACAAGAAATTGTATAACGAGGAGAAGTTGTTGCCGCCTAGATTGCATCAGATGATAACCTAAGGTCCTTAAGGCAAGAGCTTTTTGAAAGGCTTGGGAATCAGATGTATGACAGCAGATATGGCAACTTAGTCTTTTAGTATAAGAAGGAGATTGTTAGAGTGTATACTAAAAGCCTAGCTTTTGGTATGAACATTTATCTAGAAATAAGAATCACATTGGTCAAATGTCTATATTTATGATAAATGTAGTTGCTCAATTAATTTATATTGTAGATAACATGGTGTGTGGTGTCACACACAGAAGATCATGTTATCGGTTCCTTATAAATTATAAACAGTGGCTCACGACCATGATGGAAAGGAACAAACCATTGGAAGGTCATAGTGTAATTAGGTGTTAGTTTATCTTAACTATATAATTACACTAGTACACTTAGAGTGTATTGAGTAGGACCATTTGAGGTCGTTTCTTTTATACTGACTTTATAAAGAAACAAAGACCTCAGTTATTATGGAAGTGTGTGCTCTTAATCCTAATATAATAACAAGCACATATATTTGATATTTATTTCTTTAATTTATCAATGGGTGAGATTTAGTTCGATGAATCAATAAGCTCGATAAGTTGGGAAATGATATCACTTATAGTGTGTGTTGTTGATTATAGAAGGAAACTGTGTCCTAGTAATCTAGGTTGAGAATGTCCCCAAGAGGAGCTCATAAGGATTGTCATGTTAAACCCTGCAGGTGGACTTAGTCCGACATGACGATGAAGTTGAGTGGTACTACTCTTGGAGCTAGATATTAATTAAGTGAGTTGTTAGTAACTTACTTAATTAGTGGACATTTGTTATCTTAAATACAGGGAGACTAACACACTCATAATAAGAAGGAGCCCAAAATGTAATTTGGGATTGGTGCGGTAGTTCAATAATAGTTCTCTAGTGGAATGAATTATTGTTGATAAAATTAAGTTGTGTGTTCGGGGTGAGCACGGGATGCTTAATTTTATCGGGAGACCAAAACCAATTACTCCTCTCGGTCCCTATCATAGCCTCTTAATTATAGAGTACTATACCCACCTATACCCACCTTCTTACCCATCCTATAGGGGCCGACCAAGCTAGCTTGGAGACCAAGCTAGGGCCGACCATGGGTATGTTCATGGGTGAATTCATGTGGTCGCCCCTATTAAAATAAAAAGGAATTTTAATTTTAAAATTTTCTTATGTGGATAATATAATTTAAAAGAGAGTTTAAAAATTTAAATCCTTCCTTTTATAAGATTCTACAAAAGATTAAGAGAAGAGTTAAAATCTCTTTCCTTATTTGTAGATTAAAAGGTTGATTTTAATTTTGGTAAAAACTTTCCTTTTAATTATATTCATGATTTAAAAGAAAGTTTAAAAATTAAAAATTCTCTTTTATTAGTTTCTACAAAAGATTAAGAAAAGATTTAATATCTTTCCTTATTTGTAGATTGAAAGGAGATTTTAATTTTTAGAGATAACTTTCCTTTTTGGAAATTATCCACATGTTTAAAAGAAAGATTTTAATTTATAAAATTTCTATTTTATTAACCAATCATGAAGGGATTAAAATTATTGGAGAAATTTTTATAAATTTCTAGAAACAAATTAGGAAGTTTTAATTTTTGTTTTAATTAAAACTCTCCTTGTTTTGGGGAGAAGAGTGGCCGGCCATTATAATTTGAAAAGAGAAAATTATTTTAATTAAATAAATTTTCCTTTTCAATGGCAAAAGAATTAAGGAAGTTTTTATTAAATTTTCCTTATTTGCCAAGACCAAGGATTATAAAAGAGGGGGTAGAGGAGGCTTCAAGGCTAACAACTCTATTCTATTTTTCCTCTCTTTTCTCCTTGGGTGTGGCCAGCCCTTTCTTTCCTCTCCTCTCCTTTATGTGGCCGAAACCTTCTCATGGTGGAGACAGCTTTGGTGGCCGGATCTAAGAAGGAGAAGAAGGAGAGAAAAGAAGCCTCTTTTCTAGCATCCCTTGGAGCATGGTGGTGGTGGCCGAACCTCTTCATCCTAGGAGAAGTTTTGATGGCCGAAACTTGTAAGGAAGAAGAAGGTGCTTGGTGGTTCTCATCTCGGAAGATCCTTGCCCACACAACGTCCGAGGTTAGAAGAGGAATACGGTAGAAGATCAAGAGGTCTTTCTAAAAGGTATAACTAGTAATTTTTGTTTCCGCATCATACTAGTTATTTTTGGAAATAATACTAAATACAAGAGACATACGATTCTAGAGTTTCAAATTTGTTTTCGATATAGTGTTCTTTTGTTTTTCTTTCCCTTGTGATTTGATTGTTCTTTTCGGTTAACCTAAAGTTATTTTAGGAAATTAAATATTAGCTTTCCATAAAAGGTTTTGTCTAGTCGGTGGTGGTTGCTCCCATATCCAAGAAGGCCATGTGCCTCGCCACGTCAGTACTGGGAACTAATTATGGAAATTAATATTTAATGGAATTAATAACTTAAGGTGATTTGGGTCGAACGTGTTAAGTTCCGCAGGAGACCCAAGTCAAAACCTAAAAGAACGAATAGATTAAGTTTTGGATCAAACGTGTTAAGTTTCGCAGGCGATCCAAAATTTAATTTAAAAGAACACATGGTAGCTAGGAAAAGGTTCAGTCCTTTGTACAAAATTTTTGTACAGTGGAACCTCTAGGTTTTCCGAGTAGCAACCAACAGATGCATGACAAATTTAGGTCACTATTGCACTGAGCATGGAGAACTATTACTTAGACCATACTCAAATAACTTTTGCATCTTGCTCATCAATGAAATCAATTGATAGGATTATATTGACTCGCTAGAGATTATGATGCATATTTAACCACATGAGTTTAGATACAGTTTTTGCTTGAAGACAAGTAAATGTTTAAGTCTGGGAGTGTGATGTGCGTAGATTATGTACACTTTTATGCATATTTTGATATATATCTACTTATATTTCATTAGCATAATCTATGTTTATTATACTATATTTCATTGTAATATTATATTTCCACTCCTTTGTCAGAGATCTGCTCCTTGTGTGTTTTCTTATTGACAGAATGCTATTTAGAGCAAAAATGGAGCAAAAATGCACACTGAAGCAACTCCGGAAGAAATCAAGCTCAGGTTGTGTGAAAGAACACGACCATGTGGTCATCCTGAAGTGAAGCAAGGCATGGCCATGCCAAATGACACTGCCATACCATATTCCAAAGGCAGAGTAGACTTCGACCGTGTGGATTCCACACGGCCATGCCATATTCAAGAGGCAAAGTAGATTTTGACCGTGTGGATCCATCCAGCGATGTGGAATTTCCAGAGCAAGAGCTGATTATGGCTGTGTGAATCCACGCGACCGTGTCTCTCAGGCTGAGACCATGCACACCATGGTCATGTCTTTTGACACGGCAATGTGGCGGAGAAGCTGAGACCGTGCCACGTAAAAATAGAATCATGCTGAATTTGGCCAGATTATAGCCTAATCGTAACATGGCCTTAACTTTTCCCTCAGTTAAAGTTACAGGCTGTTCTTTATACTGAAATGTAGCTAATGTCAAGATCTAAAACTTTTCTTTAGGTTCAACAGAGAGAAAGAATAGTCTAGCCATGTTAAAAGGCACAGATGTACCTCCAAACTATGGCTTCAACAGGACCTCTACCCAGACTGCAGACCAAACTTTGAATTACCATAATTTTCAGCTTAGTTAGAGCTAGGGCTCGATCTAAATATCAGATTGTAGATAATTTCAAGGGATACAACTTTGATTCAGGGTAAAATATGAGAAAACTGGGTTTAATAGGTGAAAAACTCAGTTTACTAGACCTCTATAATGGACCAGAGCTCCCGGAGAAATTCTGGTTCAAAATGCTAGGATATCTAGGCAATCAAATTAAAAAGGCATTTGATGAAAAATATCCTGGCTTGATAGTGGGAGTATTCCCCAGAATTATTTTCACGCATAAATTCTTGGTATCAGAGCTTGTTTCGCGTGAGAAATTCCTGTTATTACTTAAATTTTTAGAATCGTTGGTACTATGCAACCAATTTTTGCAAAAGAACAGATCCTAACTTGGTGGAAGGCAAGGAGACCGCTATAAGTCCAAGGGCACATCTGTGTGAGCAACAACAGGAAGGAACTGCCCGATTTTGGAAGTTTATGAGTAATTATATAATCACCAGAAACACTGCTTCTTATTGAGATGCAATATCTGCAACTGACCAACTAGAAGCTCCACTCATTGGATTTGCAAAACCAAGCGATTATCAAGGATCTCCAAGTATTTCTGCTTCTAGTCCAAATAGCCGAATCATTAAAAGAAATACAAGCTGAGTTAAGAGCTGAAGGAAAGAGAAACACTGTTACAACCTCACTTCCTGAAGACCTGATTGAAAAACTGAAAGCCCTATCTCTTGGACCATCAAAAGCCCGGGAGAAGCAAGGCAAACTTCATGTATTTCAGGACCCTTATAAAATACTAAAGGAAGAGCAAGCAAAGTTAAAGAAGTAATGGCTTCAAGATCCATTACAGAACAACACCAGGTAACCTCTACTCCTCTTTTTGAAGATCAGATAAGAGAATATCGAAGATTGCATAACACAAGGCAAGCTGCAAGGCGAATAAGCAAGCGTCTCACCGGAAGGGAAGCACCCAATCGTACCCTAGAACAACAAATTGATCCACAGGCTCAACTTTAATTGTCGATGCAAGAAAGAGCATCTCTTGTACCGACTGAGGTACTATATCATTCCAGAAGGGATGATGCCAATCACCGTGTATATATCCATAGATTTGAGGAAGCCATATTAGTGACTGATGGCAATCAGGTAGACAGAAGCTTCATTCAAGAAGAAAACTTCAACCAGCTTCAAAGAAGCAATATGCAATACATACATCTGGGAATACTCCAGGTACGCATACAAATTCTTCACAGGAAACGAGAAGGCGCAATGGCTTTAATTGTCTTCCGAGACAATAGATGGCAAGGAGATCAATCTATTCTAGTCACTATGGAAGTATACCTCACTCAAGGAAGTCAAATGGTCTATGTCATTCCAGAGACGATGCTCACTATCGTGGACTTCTTCCGAAGCATCCAAATCTCCATATTAACAAAGGGCTATGAAGCATGGAAAAATGGAGAAGTAAACCTCCTGATCACCCGTGGACTAGTAGGTAGACTCTCTAATATTGCTAATGTTGGTTTTGCCTATGAAATACATGGAGTAGTAGACTACTTAACTACACATCGAGTAAAAGCACTACCAGGACGGAGTTTATCAACTCAAAGATTACAAGGCTTGAACTGGGTTATCAAACCCACTCAAGTGATAATTCCTATGCAATCGTCTGAAGTCAATAGCAACAACCTAATAGATGGAAGAATTTCCTTAAGCATTTATAACTACATTGTTGTTCAAATATCTCAACAACCTATTTACAATGAACGAGATGAAGAAATATAGAACTAAGAGTTAATAGTAGTATTAATTGAAAAGACAGATGGTGTTTTTGAGGAAGTAGATATCCCTACTAAAGACACCAGTCATCCCTACTTATTGGTACACAAAATCTCTCCCTCTGCAGTTTTTTCGTTTCAAAAACTTCTGGTGTTGCAGGACTTGACTTAGCTGCAAGTGAAGAATGTGTGATTCCCCCCCTCCCCCAAGAGGTCGTAGACTAATTCCAATTGGCCTCAGTATGGAAATACCATGGGGAATCTATGGAAGGATAGCCACTAGATCAAGCGCAGCATTTAAGCTTGGTCTTGATGTTGGAGCTGGAGTCATTGACAGTGACTACAGAGGCGAAGTCTAAATCCTCGCCTTCAATCACTCTAATCGGAATATCTATATTCATAAAGGAGGTTGTGTTGCTCAACTTTTTCTGGAATATATTGTTATGGTAAATGTCTATGAAGTACAACAAAGCCTTACCCTGACTAATAGAAGCACTGAAGGTTTTGGCCTAACCTCCCAACGGCGAAAATCAACCTTTTCATCTAAAACATCAAAAGGAAAATGGGATACCCTGGGGGAACCAAGTGGTAAGTTTGATTACTATGTTAATTATGACATTCCTACCCCTCTTCCAGATTTAGAATTACCAGCACCATCCTGGGATGATGAACCAACAAAATCTCAGACCCCAAATTTGCCCAAGGAAGCTGCAGCAGTTCTTGTTGAGGAAAGTGAACTTCCTCATACTACCTTAGAGCAAGCCCATGCAGGAGAAACAAGCCTAGGGGCCACTGTTCTCCGGTCCATGGAAACTACTCCAAGGTATCCTGATCTGGAAGATGACTTTCTTGACCATATTCAATATATGGCCTCTATAACAACACCTTAGACAACACCAATATTGGATTCTTATGATTCTCATTCAGAGTTATGGACCAACCCATTCGCAACAGAAGGTGATGGGGAGACATCTCATCTACTTACAGCAGGATGTGAGATGGAATACCCCAGTTTGCGACGATTACTAGAAGAAACCCCTAATGGATCTCAACAGATTTATTCAACAAGCACTATTATATCACCATATCGACCTCCTCAAGATACGGCAATAGGACCACCAGGATACCCTCCTGCAAGAGCTCAAGAAGGCCCATCTACATTTCAACCCATCTACGAATAACAACCCCAAAGGCAAAATTTCGAGGAGGAATGAATAATGAGCTATGGACACTACCATCAGCCCAACAACAAAGTGGAGCTCTATTTGTTATTCCAGAATAATTGGGATTATTCGATTATGCATTTTCTCGATGGGAGTCCATAACCAAGAACTATGTCTCAAACCAAGTCTTCACATATACAATGGATAAAGTGGAATTTATAGAAAACTTATTTGGAGAAATTGAAAAGATAACATGGGTACAATGGAGGATGAGTTACCCAACAGAATATGAAGCTCTCACCCAGGCTAGAGAAGGAAGGGAAGGAACACAAAATATCCTATCCCAAATGAGAAGAGTATTTTCTGCAAAAGATCCTGTTCAAGGATCCACCATTATCCAAGTTATCGTATACAGAGATCTTGAGAAGCTCTCATGCGATAATGTTAAAAATATTATTCAATATATCAATGACTACATGAGACTAGCTACCAAAACAGAAAGGCTCTATGCAGGACCAGAGCCCTCGGAGAAATTCTAGTTCAAAATGCTAGGACATCTAGACAATCTAATTAAAAAGGCATTTGATGAAAAATATCCTGGCTTGATAGTGGGAGTATTCCCCAGAATTATTTTCGCACATAAATTCTTGGAGCAGGAGTGCAAAGATGCAGCCTTCAAAAGGTCACTCAAAAATCTTTCTTTTTGCAGTCAAATTCCTATACCTGGCTATTATAGAAATGAGGGACAGAAAAGATTGGGGCTAAGGCAATCAAAAACATACAAAGGAAATCCACATGACACACATGCAAGGATCGAGAAGAGAAAGCACTTAGTCAGAAACAAAAAATGTAAGTGCTACCTATGTGGACAAGAAGGACATTTTTCTCGAGAATGCCCCAACGAGAAAAGAAATATCAAAAGAGTGGCAATATTCGTACAACTAGATATACCAGAAGATTGTGATATTCTATCTGTCCAAGAAGGGGAGAACCAAAGTGACGCTATCTATAGCATATCTGAAGGAGAGGATGATATGGACGACTTAAACAGGTCTATTCAAACCCTTCACCTTAATTCCATTTATATGTTGGGATAGATAGATGGTGGTTACAGGCCACAGGTAAAGGTCTCTGATCAACAATCAAGTTGCCTACATAATTGGAGGTTGAATGAAAGGATACTACCCCCACAATCTACAACATGTACCTGTTGTAAAATGGCTACTCTTCAAAGAGCGAGAATACATTGCCCCGAGTGTTCTATCATAGCATGCAACTTATGTGGACCATACTGTTTCAACAAGGAGGTACCAGTAGCACCATCCCCTCCAACCCCCTTCTTTCCACAAAACCTGATATAAGAACAAAGGTATTACATCACCTGGTGCGAAGGAGAGATAGAATGCTTACAAAAGGAAATGACCTATTATAAAAAGCTTCTCGAAGAATTATTATTAGAAAAGGACCTAAGGGAAGAATTCTAGGCCTTGGAAGAAGAAGAAGAGGAAGCTGCAAATATGCTCCTCAAAACAACAACCAGCAAGACTATAGCAGCAGCTCCAAGCCCAAGGTTAGTAAAAATATGCTATATAACCTCAGAGTGGAAATCGATATTCCAGGAATTCCAAAATTTCCTTTAAAGGCGATATTAGACACTAGATCTACAACTTGCTGCGTTGACCAAAAGTCAGTACCAAAGGAAGCACTAGAATGGAATGTTGGGACTTTCGGGCAGTAAAAATCGCTTTTTGCGTTGCGGAAACCCCGAAATCCCATGCCACCGGATTCGTACGAAGATTAAAAAAACAAAAATTTCGTGTACATGTTTTCTAACCTATATCTACACTAGATCTACATGTTAAGGAGTTTATACCTTTGATGCGAAGCCCTTCGCTTATCCCGCTCGTCCAACGTTCGCTGAATCTCAAGGGTGTCAAGTGAACACCCCTCTATGTGTATCCACACGAACAAAAAGGTGGAGAAGAAACCTTAGAGTATGCTAGCACTCTTCAAGGTTTCGGCCAAGGTGGAGGAGAGGGAGAGAAGAAGAAGCAAGGAGGAAGAAGATGAAATCAATGAGCACAAAATTGTAACTCACACACATCTTATGGTGGTCAGCCACTTTAGAGGCTTTTAAACCCCTATGGAATATCAAGAGTCACAAATCTTGATCTCTCTCATGATGTGGCACACACATAAGCCAACCTTGATGATGTGGAACATCATCATTGGCCCACCTTATGCCAACTCACAAATGAGGTAGCATTGGTCAAGTCAAACTTGACCTTTCATCTTCCCTTCTCAAGTCAAGTCAAACTTGACCTCTTCTCTCTCATGGTTGATAAAATCTAACCATTTGATTCAAACCAATTTAATTTAATGAATCTATATTCATTGAATTAAATTGATTCAATGAATCCAAGTCTAAATTTATTTATTGAACACATGAATCATATTGAGTCCAACTCAATTAGTCTAGTTTAGATTACTCTTAATCCAATTTGGTTCATCACATGAACCTAATCCTCTAGGTACATCAAATGAACCTAATCTCCATCTAATTGCCCTTTGTGTGTGACCCTATAGGTTCTTGTAACGTTGGCAATGCTCCTAAACCCATTTAGAAGCATAAGTAATGAACGGTATCTAGCAACACATCATTACTACCCAAGTTACAAGAATGTTGAGATCCAACATCACCTTGCGACTACTAATTGTGACTCTTCACAATATATGACAAGTGTCCTTCTATCCTTGACATGTAGATTGATCAATTTGAGGCATAGACGGTGTCATCCCATGATCAATCTAAATCTTGAACTCCAAGTAGACTCACTATAATCAAATGAGATCAATATCTCATATTGAGTCATTTGGGCATGGTCATGCACTTAGTGGTCTCACTCTATCAAGAAAATGATGTCACTCCCGTTATATATGAGGGATAGATCCCATCTACATCACTCACATCTCTCCGCATAATTTGTTACATACCCAGTAATCGCCTTTATAATCCACCCAATTACGGGTGACGTTTGACGAAGTCAAAGTATGTAACTCCTTATGTAGGGAACCATGGTGACTTCAGGTCCAAGGACTAATAGTCATACTAATAGCCACATGAGAAAGTATATGACACTCATATAACGATCCATGATACTTTCTCATGGCAGGTCATTCAGTATACATTCTCCAATGCATACCCATGTGTCAACTTGATATCTCTATATCCATGACTTGTGAGATCAAGTCATCGAGTTGACCTACATGCTAGTCTCATCGCATTAACATTGTCCCTGAATGTTAATACTTGACTAGGAATGATTAAGAGTAGTGTTTCCTATATCATCTCACTATCGATTCAATCAATCGATTGATATAGGTAAGAACCTTCTACTCAAGGACGCTATTATATTTAGTTATTTGGCACCAATACAAGTAATTATAATAACCAAAAACAAATGCCTTTATATACATTGGAATATGATACAATGAGTCCATATAATAATTATCATATGATTGACTCTATGGCTCTAATTAACAATCTCCCACTAGCACTAGTGTCAATCAGTGTAGGCTCTAACGCCCAATGACCTAATGTGACCATCATGCTTTCTCTGAGCCAAAGCCTTGGTCAAGGGATCAGTGATGTTAGCCTCTGTGGGTACTCTGGAAATCTTCACATCTCCTCTATCGATGATCTCTCGAATGAGACGGAAGCACCGTAGTATGTGTTTGGTCCGCTGGTGTGAGCGAGGTTCCTTAGCCTGTAAAATTGCTCCATTGTTGTCATAATAGAGCTCTATCGGATCAGCTATGCTAGGAACCACCCCAAGCTCAGTAATGAACTTGCGGATCCAAACTGCCTCCTTTGTTGCTTCTGATGCAGCAATATACTCGGCCTCTGTTGTAGAATCAGCAACTGTGTCCTGCTTTGAACTCTTCCAGCTCACAGCACCACCATTCAAGCAAAACACAAACCCAGATTGCGATCTATAATCATCCTGGTCAGTTTGGAAGCTGGCATCACTGTAACCCTTTACAGTTAGCTCATCATTACCTCCATATATCAAGAAATATTCTTTAGTCCTTCTCAAGTACTTAAGGATATTCTTGACTGCTATCCAGTGACTTTCACCTAGATCTTATTGGTATCTGCTCGTCATTCTCAAAGCATACGAAACATCAGGACGAGTACATAGCATGGAATACATGATAGATCCTATGGTTGAGGCATAAGGGATCGTATCCATGCGGTCTCTCTCCTCTCTAGAAGAGGGACTTTGAGTCTTTGAAAGACTCACACCATGTGACATCGGTAGAAATCCCTTCTTGGAGTTCTGCATGGGAAACCGTAGTAATACCTTGTCAATATATGTACTCTGACTTAGGCCAAGCAATCTCTTAGATCTATCTCTATAGATCTGTATGCCTAGAATACGGGTTGCTTCACCTAAGTCCTTCATTGAGAAATAATTCCCTAGCCAAGTCTTCATAGACTACAGCAAAGGGATGTCGTTCCCAATGAGTAGTATGTCATCCACATACAATACAAGGAAGACAACTGTGCTCCCTACAATCTTCTTGTAGACACAAGGTTCATCTTCATTCTTGATAAAACCAAACTGTTTGATCGCATCATCAAATCCAAGATTCCAGCTCCGAGAAGCTTGCTTTAGTCCATAAATGGACTTATGCAGCTTGCATACTCTGCCAATATGTTGTGGATGTACAAAACCCTCAAGTTGTGTCATGTACACATCCTCGAGCAGGTTTCCATTCAGAAACACGGTTTTGACATCCATCTGCCAGATCTCATAATCATGGTATGCTGCAATAGCAAGCATGATCCGAATGGACTTAAATATCGCTACTGGAGAAAATGTTTCATCATAGTCAATACCATGAATTTGCTTGAAACCTTTAGCTACCAGACGACCCTTATATATAAGTCCATCCATGTCAGTCTTTCTCTTAAAGACCCACTTACACCCAATGGATTTTACCCCTTCAGGTGGATCAACCAAAGTCCATACTTGGTTGGTGTACATGGATTCCATTTCGAATCTCATGGCCTCTAGCCATTTCTCAGAATCTGGTCTCATCACAGCTTCCTGATAAGAGGTAGGCTCATTCTCAATGAGCATAGCGTCATCATGGTCAGACAAGAGAAATGAGTATCTCTCAGGCTGACGACGTACCTTATCAGACCTGCGAAGAGGTATGTCTACTTGAACTGGTCGTTGTTCCTCAACTCCTTGTGGAATAATCTCATCATCCACAACACTTTGTAGTTCTAGTTCAACTTCTATCAAGGCTTCAGTGCTATGGTCCATATCTTAAACTTCTTCTAGATTGAACGTACTCCCACTAGTTTTTTTAGAAACAAAATCTCTTTCTAGAAAAACCCCAGTATTAGTCACAACTACTTTGTGTTGACTGGGAATGTAGAAGTAATATCCCTTCGTTTCCTTGGGATATCCTATAAAATAGCATTTATTAGATTTGGGTCCCAATTTGTCTGAGACTTGACGTCGAACGTAAGCCTCACAATCCCAAATCCTCATAAAAGACACCTGGGCATCTCTCCCAATCCATATCCTATATGGTGTCTTTATCACAGCCTTGGATGGAACACAGTTGAGTATGAAGGCTGCTGTGTCCAGAGCATAGCCCCAAAGAGATTTAGGAAAAGATTTGTGTGACTCATCATAGACCGTACCATATCTAATAGGGTACGATTTCTCCTTTCGGATACACCATTCCATTATGGTGTTCCGGGAGGAGTGAGCTAGGATAGAATCCCACACTCAGCTAGATAGTCACGAAACTCATGGCTAAGGTATTCTCCTCCTCGATCTGATCGAAGTATCTTAATACTCTTGCCAAGCTGGTTTTGTACTTCATTCTTGAATTCTTTAAACTTTTCAAAGGATTCTGACTTATATGTCATCAAATACACATAACCATATCTACTGAAGTCATCAGTAAATGTAATGAAGTACCTATAACCACCTCTAGCAACGACATTGAAAGGTCCACATACATCACTATGTATAAGTCCTAACAAGTCAGTCACTCTCTCGCTGTATTGTTACGCTCCGCAAGTGTACGGAAATGTCGCAAGTAATATAAAAGATTATCGTATCCACAGGGACTGGAATAAGCACTAGAAATGTCTCAATGCGAATTAGCTAAACAACTATCCAATCGTTTCAAAAGCAAAGTAAAGGTAAACAAATCTAATCTTAAAGATCAACAAACAAGAGTTTAGTGTTTTGGGTTATGATAAAGGGAGATTCTAGGAGTTTCGGTTTCTTTGTAAGATTTCTTGAATATAAATGGTTCACCAATTCTTATCCCTCAATTGCCAAACATGTAGAAAGTTGTCGGTTCTCTCTTGCAATAGACAACCGGCTAAGGACTGAGAAATGTGTTGGTGCGGGAAGCATCCGACGATCGAACCTAAGTTTTGATAATGGCAAAGGATTCAAAGTTAAGGTGCTTTGTTATCTGACAGCTTTTGCTGAGTGTTTCAGGAAAGTCCTAACTGCGGTTAGGCAAGGTAAAACCCTAGGGGGTGGTAACCCTAGGTCATAGGGGGTGGTAACCCTATGCGGAAAGTCTTGGCAGGTCGATGGCTTCAGGCAAAAGTCCTAGGGGGTGGTAACCCTAGGTGGAAAGTCCTGGTATCGCGAACCAGGTGAAAGTCTGAACTGGCCGGTGAAGCGGATGTTCAGCAGAAAGTCCGGGAGCATCGAGTGCCGAGCAAAAGTCCAGTCGATCTAGAGGATCGCACTGGCAAAAGTAAAATCTCCGAGAGGAGTAGGTGAGGACGCGTTCCCCATAGAGGAAACAGAGGCGTCAGTCGACCTAGGGTTTTTGGAAATTGAAAGTCAGAATCGGACAATCCGGAGACTGTCATAATTTCATATTCATACTATTATATTGTGTTAACTTTGTGTTGCGGTATCTTTGGATTAACATACTTGCAGTACCAAAATCACAAAGAAGGACTCGGATGAACAGTGTCCGAGGCGCCTCCATGGAGCTTGGAGGCGCCTCGGGTGCGAGCCAGGAAGAGGCCAGCGCAGCAGACTGGAGGCGCCTTGAATAGGGTTCAAGGCGCCTTGAACCGGAGGTTGAAGGCGCCTTGGATAGGCTGAAGGCGCCTTAAACCAGATAGAGTTCGACCAGGTCCGTGCTGATCCACGCGGTGACTCGGCTCGTTCAAGGCGCCTTGGTGAACAGTGTAAGGCGCCTTGAACCCCTTTATAAGGGGTCTCGACCAGCAGCTTCAAAATAGAACTTCCAAGCAATCCTTGTGCTGCGTCTGCTCATTCAACGACCCTGAAGTGCTGTTACAAGTCCACGACGACCGGGAGCTTGAGTCTACGATTCTGTCGTCGGTAAACTTGTTTTTAATTACGATCGATTGTAAATCTTGTACTCTTTTCGTACTTATAAGTGTTGCTTGCACCGAAGCGATCAAGGATCGCAGCCTTGATAGGAGTCGACCTAGGCTCCGAACGAAGTAAAACTATCTGTGTCCTTCTGTGATTGCATTCGTTACTTCCGCTGCGTATATTTACTTTGGTAGTTTTACGTTTCCGATACGATAAAAATAGCCGCGAGCGCTATTCACCCCCCCTCTAGCGCGATCTCGATCCAACAATTGGTATCAGAGCGGGGTCGTTTTGAATTGGTGCAACCACCTTTCAAAACAAATTTTTCGCAGTTTTTTTTCGTTTTCGGAGTCGAATTAGAATTTAGCCTTATAGCTATATTCTAATTTTTGTTTCCCTCGAATCGACTTTTGCTCGAAGTAGGTGCAACACCACTCGAGTTCGTTATTCTTTTTTACTCTTCAAGATTACTAATCCAAGACTCGGTCTTGGAATAGATTTTGTTGTTTTCGTTCTTTTAGATCTAAATGGCCCAACAAGAAGGATATAGCACCGTTCGTCTCCCACTATTTTCCGGAGAAGACTTCGGATATTGGAAGGGGCGAATGGAGATATATCTGAAGATCCAGTTCGACACCTGGATGATCGTCAAAACAGGACTGGAACTGCCAACTGGTACCGACGGTAAGCCTACATCCTGCGAAAATTGGGAGCCAGCATTTATCAAAAAGGTGGAAGCTGACGCAAAAGCCACCTGCACCATCCAATGTGGTCTTACCAAAGAAGAGCTCAACAGAGTCGGTCCATTCTCCTCCGCAAAAGAACTTTGGGAAAAGCTCATCGAACTCCACGAAGGCACTGACGACACCAAGGTAAGTAAAAGAGATCTTTTACTTAATAAATTATATAATCTAAAAATGCAGGAAGGCGAAACGGCGAGTTCTCTTCACGCGAGAATACAAGACATCCTTAACTCTCTTCACGGAATTGGCCAGAAGATAGAAAATCGGGACGTAATAAGGTATGCCCTAAACTCGTTTCCAAGGAATACATTGTGGGCATCAATGGTAGATGCCTACAAAGTTTCCAAGGATTTATCTTCTTTAAAACTAGATGAACTTTTTAGTGAATTTGAACTTCATGAGCAGACTAATGCACAACCTACCGAGAAAGGTATTGCGTTGGTTGCAGGTACAAGCCGAACCCGGGAACCGAGACCTCGACGGAGAACCGAACCAGCATCGGAAGCTGAACCAGACTCTGATGATGAAGAAGGTGACATTACAACCGAGCTGGTAAATCTCGTGAAGAAGCTCTACAAGACGAAAGGATTCGACAAAAAAGATCTAAAGAAGGCAGTGAAATCAAAGGAAGGCCCACAAAATACAAAGATGAAGTTTGAAGTTACATGCTACGGGTGTAACCAAAAAGGGCACATCAAAACCAACTGCCCTAACCTGAAGGAGGTCAAAAAGCAAAGAAGGAAAAAGGTCCTTAAGGCAACATGGGACGAATCTTCATCGGAGGACGACGACGACGAGCTCGAACAAACGAGTCTACTTGCATTAATGGCCCGGGACCAAGTCGTCGAATCCGGATGCGAGAGCGAGTCTGAGGCAGAGTCCGAGCAAAGCCACGGATCCGTATCCGTTTCCGAAGGACCAGACCCCGCTGTAAGTATCTCCCGGTTGAACACTTTAGTTAGCTATTTATTGCGCAAATTAGCTAAGTCAAACCTGAAGGTTAAGTCACTTCTAAAGGAAGTAAGTGTCCTTAAAGAAGTGGCTAAACCCTTACCTGACCAGAGTCAGACTGAATTTCCAACTCAAGTTCAAAAACTTGAGGAAGAAAATTCAAGTCTAACAAATCGGGTTAAAAATTTAGAAAATACCTTAGAACGGTTTACTTTGGGCTCCAAGAATTTGGACTTGATTCTTGGGACACAAAGAGCCGTCTACAACAGAACTGGGCTGGGATACAAAAGTAAATATAGATCTTATTTATCATTAATAAACAAACAAAGTGTTAAATCAGTCCAAGCATGGGTCTCCAAGTCTAACTTGGTCAATCAAGTTAGACCTGACCAATACTGGGTTCCAAAGGATCAAATATACTACCTCGATAGACCATATCGAGGCCATGATTCAGGGGGAGCAAAACGAAAAACAATCCTAAAAATTTAAAATTCAAAATTTAAAATTAAAAATTAAATTCAAAATTCAAAATTTAAAACTAAAATTAAACTCAAAATTCGAAATTTAAAATTAAAAATTAAATTCAAAATTCAAAATTTAAAACTAAACTCAAAATTCGAAATTCAAAATTAAAAATTAAATTCAAAATTCGAAATTTAACACCAAAAATTAAATTCAAAATTCAAAATTAAATTATCAATTCAAAACTCAAAGTTAAAATCAAGTTAAGATATTCAAGAGTCAAAATTTAGTTAACACTGAAAATAAAAATGGAGGATCCAGACTCGCTGGCACCCCCAACTAAACTACCCGGCAGGGTAACTAAACCTAATCTACCCGAGATGGGTAAAACAAGAGTAGATTACCCGGCAGGGTAATTAAGGTTAGATTAAAACGGGCTAGGTTTAACTTGATCCACAGTACTGGTGAAATTTTTGGATGATAGTACGTTAGGGAAGCTTGGGCATCGCATGTCTAGGAAGATATGGCTTCAACCTGGTGCAATTGGCCAAGTGGAACTGACCGAAGCTACCCTTAAATGAATCCTGACTAGTTAGACCAAGGATTGGTATTAAGATCAATGGGTAGGACTATTTGGAAAACCTCGAAGGCATGGTTACTTTAATGAGCTCCTTGTGACTCACCATAGCCCAGAAGTTTATCCAAAGAATGCTTACTTGTTGAACCCAAAGCCAAACCTGAATCTAACACAAAGTTAACCCAAACCTTAAAGTTGAATTATAATTCATCTCACAACAATTATAGGGTTCCCTGATTGACAATTTTAGATCGGGTGAGATGATTAGGAATTTAAATTATTTAAATTGACTTAACTTAATTCAAGTTATTTTAACTTGAATTATTTTCAAAACTGAAACAATTTGAAAACTCTTTTCAAAATTATTTTAAAACTTAATTTTAAAACTCAATTTCAAAATTATTTTAAAAAAACTTAATTTCAAAATTATTTTAAAACTCAATTTCAAAATTATTTTACAAACTCAATTTCAAAATTATTTTAAAACTTAATTTCAAAATTATTTTAAAAACCAATTTCAAAATTATTTTAAAAACTTAATTTCAAAATTATTTTAAAAACTTAATTTCAAAATTATTTTAAAACTCAATTTCAAAATTATTTTAAAAAAAAAAATCTTTTCAAAATTATTTTAAAACTTAATTTTAAAACTCAAAATTATTTTAAAACTTAATTTTAAAACTCAATTTCAAAATTATTTTAAAACTTAATTTCAAAATTATTTTAAAAACCAATTTCAAAATTATTTTAAAAACTTAATTTCAAAATTATTTTAAAAACTTAATTTCAAAATTATTTTAAAACTCAATTTCAAAATTATTTTAAAAAAAAAAATCTTTTCAAAATTATTTTAAAACTTAATTTTAAAACTCAATTTCAAAATTATTTTAAAAACTTAATATCAAAATTATTTTAAAACTTAATTTCAAAATTATTTCAAAAGTTATTTTAAAAAACTCAATTTCAAAATTATTTTAAAAACTTAATTTCAAAAGTTATTTTAAAAAACTCAATTTCAAAATTATTCTAAAACTCAATTTCAAAATTATTTTAAAACTTAATTTTAAAACTCAATTTCAAAATTATTTTCAATTTCAAAACTCCTTCAAAATTTATCTCTAACAAGTTTACTTCAACTTAACTATCGTGCAATCCATTAAAACAATTCAACCACTTCCTATGTAGGAATTGGATCAATGGATGTTGGATAGTGGCTGCTCCAGACACATGACTGGAGATAAATTGAAGTTTACTAAACTCACATACAACAACTTAGGATCAGTTGCATTCGGTAACGAAGGTCAACTTAAGGTAATCGGAAGAGGTAATATCGAACTCAACTCCGATTTTATTATTCGAAAAGTCCTTTTAGTTGAAAATTTCAAGTTTAATTTACTAAGTATAAGTCAATTGTGTGATAACGGATACTTAGTAACTTTTGACAAAACCAGGTGTTTAGTTAAAAACATTGAAAATCCTGAAATCTTACTTAAGGGACTTAGGATAAATAATATGTATTCCATTAATCTACCAACATCCTCAACAAAGTGTTTTCTAACACAAGAAGAGGAAACTGCTTTGTGGCACAGAAGATTGTGTCACACTCACACTAGACTCATTTCAAAAATGAGTCAAAATGGTCTAGTTAAAGGTTTACCAAACCTAAAATTCATTGAAAATTCAATCTGTAATGCTTGTCAACAAGGAAAACAAACTAAGTCAACACACAAATCAACAAATCTTGAAAGAACCAGCTCCTTACTTGAGCTCCTTCACCTTGACTTATTTGATTCACATGGAGCTAAGTCACTAAGCAAGAACCAGTATTGCTTAGTAATAATTGATGACTACTCTAGATTTTCATGGGTAAAATTCCTAAAACTAAAGATGAAACCTATGAAATATTTAGTAACTTTTGTAAATTAATAGAAAATGAAAAGATACTAAAATTAAAAGAATAAGAAGTGATCACGGAGGAATTTGAAAATCATAAATTTACCCAATTTTGTAAAATAAATGGATATCAACATGAATTTTCATGTCCTAGAACCCCCAACAAAATGGTCTAGTGGAACGTAAAAATAGAACCCTACAAGCCGCTAGAACCATGTTAAATGAATATAACTTAAATCACCAATTCTGGGCAGAAGCAATAAATACTGCAAATCATATTCAAAACCGAATTTTGATCAACAAATTTCACAAGAAAACCCCTTATGAACTATATTATCATAAAATTCCTAACTTACATTATTTAAAAGTATTTGGATGTAAAGTTCACATTTTAAACACTAAAGATTATTTAAGAAAATTCACACCCAAATCTAACAAAGGAATATTTTTAGGATACTCCTCAAACAGTCGAGCCTATAGAGTCTACAATCAAAACACCCTAAAAGTTGAAGAAACAACTAATATAATATTTGATGAAGAAAATAATCTACCAAATATAAATGAGAATGTTGATATTGATCCAAGAAATATAGAAGATGATGAAATTCAACCAAGTCTTCATAAACCAGAGGAACCAGCCCCTGACCCACTTACAAGACTAACTAGGGTCAGTACCTCTCACCCATCTGATCAAATTTTGGGTGATCCAAATCTAGGGGTAAGAACTAGATCCTCCTACAGAATTCACAGTCAAATTGCCCTAATTTCTAAAATCGAACCAAAAACAATAGAAGAAGCACTACCTGACCCGGACTGGATCATAGCTATGCAGGAAGAGTTAGCCCAATTTGAGAGAAATCAAGTCTGGGAACTTGTATCTAAACCCTCAAATAAATCAATAATCGATACAAAATGGGTATTTAGAAACAAGCTAGATGATCAAGGCGAAATAATTAGAAATAAGGCTAGGCTTGTAGCTAAAGGATTCAGCCAAGTTGAAGGTTTGGACTATGATGAAACCTATGCCCCAGTAGCTAGACTAGAATCCATTAGAATGTTGTTAGCCTATGCAGCAAACAAAGGATTTAAACTATACCAAATGGATGTCAAGTCAGCATTCTTAAATGGATTTATTAAGGAGGAAGTATATGTAAGCCAACCCCTAGGATTTGAGGACTTAGGATATCCTAATCATGTATTTAGGTTAAAAAAGGCCTTGTACGGACTTAAACAAGCCCCTAGGGCATGGTATGAACGATTGTCAAATCACTTAATATCCAAAGGTTTCAACCAAGGTCAAATAGATCCAACTCTATTTGTAAAAACTGTAGACAAAGACATCTTCATAGCTCAAATCTACGTTGATGATATAATTTTTGGATCAAATAACTCTAAATTTTTAAAAGAATTCACTAAATTAATGGAAAATGAATTCGAAATGAGCATGGTTGGTGAACTTAATTTTTTCTTAGGCCTACAAATAAAACAAACTAAAGATGGAATATATATTTATCAAACTAAATATGCAAAGGAATTAATTAAAAAATTCTGCATGGAAAATTCAAAAATAATAAATACACCCATGGCAACCAACATTAACATAGACTCTGACCCTGAAGGCAAACCAGTAGACCCAAAGTACTATAGGAGTGCCATAGGAAGCCTGCTTTACCTAACTGCAAGCCGACCCGACATATTATTTGCAGTTGGTATGTGCGCAAGATACCAGTCTTGTGCAAAAGAGTCACATTTAACCTATGTTAAAAGAATACTTAGGTACATTAAAGGTACTCTAAATATAGGACTCTGGTACCCTAGAACTTGCACCTTTGACCTTCTTGGCTACTCTGACTCGGATTACGCCGGATGCAAGTTAGACAGAAAAAGCACAAGTGGTAGTTGTCAATTTCTAGGACAATGCCTAGTAAGTTGGTCAAGTAGAAAGCAACATTGTGTGGCTTTGTCTACCACTGAAGCTGAATATATAGCCTTAGGTGAATGCACATCTCAATTGCTTTGGATGATGCACACTCTTAAAGACTATCAACTGAACTATCATAACACAAAAATCTCAATTGATAATATAAGTTCCATAAATTTAACAAAAAATCCAATTCATCACTCAAGGACTAAACATATAGAAGTAAAGCACCATTTTGTAAGGGATCATGTAGCTAAGGGTGACATTACACTCAACTATGTTGAGTCAAAATCAAATCTAGCTGACATCTTCACAAAACCCTTACCTGAACTTGAGTTCAGTGCACTTAGAAGACAAATAGGAATGTGCTGGGTAGAATAGACAATGTTTGGTTATCATTTGCTTTTAAATTTCTAGGAAAATACTTATTTCAAAATTCCAATTTCTTAGAATTTTCAACATTTGGAACTAGCCTAAGTTTTCCCCTAGAAATCATGTTCCCCGAGATTAAAGCCAGAGCATCTCACAAACACCTAGGTCTACCTTGCTTGTGTTTGAAAAACTTAGAATGGCGTGAGATGCATAGGGTACAGCCTGAACTCAGGAATGCTTATATTTGTGCATCAATATGAGTCTGGGCGTTAAACACATCATAAATATTAATCAAGTCAAGTCTTCCAGCTCTAGATAAATCTAACTGGACCAAATGGACTTAATTTGACTAACCATGTGAAAGCTACTGCCCTCTAGGCAATCAGCAAGTAGCTAAAGGTTAGACAGTTGGAAAAATGTGTTTCAATTTAAGCATGATTATACTTTACGGTTCTAATCAAATTTCTTTACCTGATTATTTTAGGGCTCTGATACTTAATCAATTTAAACTTAATAATTTAATTTGACTCATGCTTGGACTGAAAACAAACTCCTACTACTCCCTCTGCCCTAAAAATAAATATGTTGTTCACAATGAGTATTCAAAACTCATTTACAGTTTTTTCAAAAACTTGACCATGAAATTGAATATTCAACTATTTTTCAAATCTAGTAAACTAATTATAACATTTTAAAGTGACCTCAAATTTTATAACTTCTAAGCAAAATTTTTTTTGAAAATTCAAATACTCATATCTTCAAACTTTGTTAAATTTTAAGAATAAGTTTACTACACTTAGTTTGATTGCATTTGGCAAAATATTTTCTCAATACAAATCATTTTGAAGCTGAATATATAGCTAAGTATTTTCAAATTTAGAAAATCCCAAAACTCAAAAAGCTAAATCGTTTTTTGTTCTTTTTCCCTCTTTTGAAAATTTTCCTTCAGAAAAATACAAATCTACTTTCAAACTAGTTTATTTTTGATATATGGCAAAGGGGAGAGTAGATTTAAAGTTAATGGAAAAATCAAAGTATTTAATAAAAGCAGAGAGTAGGTAAATTAAAGTTAAATTCAAAGTATTTGATAAAAGGAGGGCTTTTATTAAGGGGGAGTCTAATATGTCAAAGTTCAAAGTTTCCAGCTTAACCTCTATTGCATTTGAAGTTTATTTACTTAAGCTTGGTTAACTTTATGCAGTTATTACATATGTTGTTTTTCTTAACTTTGAATTACGTGTTGCCATAATCAAAAAGGGGGAGATTGTTGGTGCGGGAAGCATCCGACGATCGAACCTAAGTTTTGATAATGGCAAAGGATTCAAAGTTAAGGTGCTTTGTTATCTGACAGCTTTTGCTGAGTGTTTCAGGAAAGTCCTAACTGCGGTTAGGCAAGGTAAAACCCTAGGGGGTGGTAACCCTAGGTCATAGGGGGTGGTAACCCTATGCGGAAAGTCTTGGCAGGTCGATGGCTTCAGGCAAAAGTCCTAGGGGGTGGTAACCCTAGGTGGAAAGTCCTGGTATCGCGAACCAGGTGAAAGTCTGGCGGATGTTCGTCCGAGAGCATCGAGTCGAGCAAAAGTCCGATCGGAGGATCGCCGCAAGTAAAATCTCCGAGAGGAGTAGGTGAGGACGCGTTCCCATGGAACAGTGGCGTCGGGTCGACCTAGGGTTTCGGTTGGAAATCCGAAGTAATTTCATATTCATACTATTATGTTGTGTTAACTTTGTGTTGCAGGTATCTTTGGATTAACATACTTGCAGGTACCAAAATCACAAAGAAGGACTCGGATGAGCCGAGGCGCCTCCATGGAGCTTGGAGGCGCCTCGGGTGCAAGGCGCCTTGAAGAGGTTGAAGGCGCCTTGGATAGGTTGAAGGCGCCTTAAACCAAGAGTTCGACCAGGTCCGTGTTGATCCACGCGGGTGACTCGGCAGTGTAAGGCGCCTTGAACCCCCTTTATAAGGGGTCTCGACCAGCAGCTTCAAAATAGAACTTCCAAGCAATCCTTGTGCTGCGTGCTGCTCATTCAACGACCCTGAAGTGCTGTTACAAGTCCACGACGACCAGGAGCTTCGAGTCTACGATTCTGTCGTCGGTAAACTTGTTTTTAATTACAGTACTGATTGTAAATCTTGTACTCTTTTTCGTACTTATAAGTGTTGCCCACCGAAAGCGATCAAGGATCGCGGGCCTTCGAGTTGGAGTCGACCTAGGCTCCGAACGAAGTAAAACTATCTGTGTCTTTCTGTGATTGCATTCTTTACTTCCGCTGCGTATATTTACTTTGGTAGTTTTACGTTTCCGATACGACAAAAATAGCCGCGAGCGCTATTCACCCCCCCTCTAGCGCGATCTCGATCCAACAAAATGTATCTAAATAGGATTAATTAGACATGAACCTACGTTGTCCTTACACAGAAGCGCACCTATTACTATGCCTTCCTCGGATATCAACATAGAAGCCCACAACTTATTAATCTATCAAGATACAAGAAACTAATCACAAGATCCATCCTACTCTCTTGAATATTCCCATTTCCTCTTCAAGATTATCTCTCAAACGTCCTTACACGGGCTTGCACCTGTCACGTGGATCCCTCGGATGATCGAGTGAGAGTTTATCTTTACAAAGTCCACAAGAAATTCAAACAATCAATCAAGAATGAGAATTAAGCACAAATCACCATTAATCATTCAAGATCTAATTGATATAAGCAAGACAATGTCATTGAAACAAGAAAATGGCAAATCCATAAGAGATTACATCAATCCACCATACAAATACTCCCTTAATCCTAGAATACAAGATCTACTCCATGAATCGAGGAAGAAAACCCGAAGAAATAGAGATTACAAGCATTTCTTAAATCCCCAATCCAAGAAATCAAGAAGAGGGGGAAAGAGAAAACTTATCTACGAAGAAACCTCGTCTTCGGATCCAATCCTCGCTCCGGAGTCGAAATCGTCGAGATCTCCCTTAGAATCGCCCAGAAATCCTCCCAAGAATGGGAGGAAACCACCAAATCTTGCCTTCTCCCAAAGGGGGAGAGATCCCCTTTCAATTCATGAAGAAGGGTTTAAATAGAGGAGGGAATCGGGCGCTACACGGTCCCGTGACACGGCCGTGTGAGATTCACACGGCCATGTCCAGTTCCCTCTCTGCCAAAGCTGCACGCCATAACCCTTCTCGGAAATACTACACTGTGTGGTGCACACCCACACTGTTTGGTCTTGACACGGCCGTGCGAGGTTCACACGACCATGTCATCTTCCTCTTCTGTTGGTGCCAAACTCCACACGGCCCGAGCTCCATACCAGTGCAGGGCCGTGTGAGGTACACGACCCGGTGCTTTCTCCCTTTGTTTCCTCCAATGCATGCCCAAAGATGTAGATTCTTCACCAAATCGACTCCTGTGTACAGAAAATGCACAAAAAGAGTAAATATGCTAAAAGGAAAGCTGGAAGTATAAAAATGCATAGATCAAGCATGCTCAAAATATGTAAATGTGCGTAAAAACATGCATAAAAGAGTATATAATCTACGCACATCACACCCCCAGACTTAAACCTTTGCTTGTCCTCAAGCAAAATGCTGCAGTCTAAATTCATATGTTCTACAACATATTCATAAAACCTAGTGCACTTTCCTAATTCTATCAAAAAGTTTCATTAACAAGCATGATCATGGAAACAAGTAAAGTATGGTTCAAGCATAAGAATCTTGTGCGCAATGTAAAAGTAACTCAACACCCTTCAAGTTTCAATCCATGTCCTAGTCAAGTCATCATCAAATTTGAATTCCTAGTGTTCCCAATGAAAGACAAGTAACCAGTGATAGGCACTTACTCACCATTCACTTGGTTCATATTTCTCAACTAACCCAAGGTCTCAAAGGTGTGCTCAATCTCAAGAGAAGCTAAACAGTCATTTCCCCAGTAACCTAACTCGGTCTCAAAGGGGTGACTTGCTAGATTCCACTCATGACAACTGTTTTTTATATCCCTCTTTTTTTTTTTTTTTTTTTAAGTGTTTGCATTGTGCAAAACTTATTCACAAATGTACTTTTAGCACACATGTAGGGATATTTTGATTTTTCCAAATGAGCTTTAATGATTTGAGCCACATCCAGTAACCAAAATGAAAGTTGAGAAATCACCATGGAAACCAAGTACTAAGCAAACAAGATGAATCATGACTATTTCAATGACATCAACTATTCAAGCATCAAGCACAAGTGTAGTGAAGATAAAATCCTTAAGGTTGAACCAAAACTAAAACTCATCACCATAAGATTCTTAGCTTATTAATGCTTCCCAAGATAGAAAAAAGAACTACATAAAGTTTACTACTAGCATCATTCGAACATCATGAATCAAGACAATAATCGTGCTAACATTTCACTTGAATCCAAGAAAGCATATAAGTGAAGTTTTGATGTTCTCAAGATGTATGCCACAAAAAATCAAAACCCAAAATGCAAGACATAAGCAAAAACAAAAACAAACAAAGCAAATCAAATGCATCTAATGCATCCCCCCAGACTTAAATTTTTCATTGTCCCAATGAAAACTAAAAACAATGTGGAGGAGATTTTAAGAGAAGTTACCAAGTGATGAGCTCCAAATGGTTGACATTCATGTTTTTTTTTAGATACTCCTCTATCCAATGTTCACAATCCTCCACAACTTTAAAATCTACAAAAATAAGATAGACAAGAAGAATTAAGTAGAGGGTATGATTTATTATCAACAAAATAAAAAGAAACTAAAAGTAAAATGAAAACAAGATTGAACTTGGGTTGCCTCCCAAGAAGCGCTTGTTTAAGGTCATCAGCTCGACCACCTCATTAGATTCATCTAAATCTTGCTCTTGGAGGGGTAAGATATTTTAGAACCCTCCTACCAAGGGCTCTTATTATGGAGGGAGCTTTCAATATTGGAGTTAAAAAGTGATGTATCGCCCTCTCCATCTTCGTCTTCTTTAAAGTTGTTTCAGGTGGTCGAAGACGGTTCAGTATGAGCTTCCAATTATTGGCCTCTTGAAAACCTACACACCCAAAAGAAAAACAAACCTCCCACAAGAATGTAATATAAGAAGGAACTAGAACCATATTAGTATGAATTGAGTATGTATCAAGAAATGAATCACATCCAACAAAATCAATTATAGGTACCTCTATGAAATTTTCTAAAAGATCACTAAGAATACTAACCTTGCATTGTTGAGGTGTACCTGAAAGTTCTAAACAATGGGATGTGACTTCTTCAGAATTATGTAGTGGCTCTAGCTCAGGTGTTGATGATATCGATGATGGTGATTCTTGAGACTCTACTAGCTCTGTATAAGTCTCTACACATTGTTCCACAACATGATCAATTCTTAAAACCTCTAAGGGTTGTCTTGACAAAGGTGGTGATCCTTGAGATGCTGCTTCCACAACACAGCTCCCTACACATTCTTCCATATCATCATCATCAACACATACATCAAAAAATAAACCAACATCTATGTCCTCAATAGGAGAATCAATAACAAGAGGATCAATAACTTCACTTGCAGTTTTAAGTTGATCTACCACATCACATTCATCATCTGAAAATTCAATGTCACTATAACACCTTATAAAATTTTGAGGTAGATCTGAAAACTTATTTACCACTACATTATCAATAAAATCCTCATCTGAAAAATCTTCATCTTCATATATATTCAAAAATCTACACTCAACCATATTAGTGTCACAGGATTTGCCGAAGTCTTTATTTTCATTGACCCCCACTAACTTTTGTGGAAAAGGAATCCTTAGTGAAGGTCCTGGGAAAGACTGAACTCCCTTTTTCCCAAATTCCCTTTGAGTGTTTGGAGGAGGTCCAACTTGCTTATCTAATGTTGGTGTGATTAATCGTTGAGGGAAAGGTACTTCTGGCCTTTGGGAACTTCCTAAAGAAATGGAATTGAGTTCTTGTGATCTTCTATTATTCTTCTCCTCAATTCTAAACATGTCATTCTTCAGAAGTTCTTCATGATTTTTGCCACTTCTCAACCCAACATCATCACACTTTTCATTGGATCTTGACTGTGTGGGAGGGGGATCTTCTTTAAACCATTTTGAAACAATACTATTAAGCTTTGCCCCCAAATGTTTGAACTCCTCACTCTGTGACTTGTGAATTTCAACATTTTTAGGTGGTTGAATTTCATTTTGTTTGACAGGCTCTCTTACATTTATGGCTTTCACTTCTTGAATATCTGAGGGAAATTCCATCCAACTTTTGTTCGACCATTCATGGAGGTTCAATGTCACTTGATCAATTAACGAATAAGCTTCATCTACACTTTTGTCCATAAAAGAACCTCCAGCTGATGAATCCAATAAAATCTTGTCTGAGAAAGAAATTCCCCCATAGAATATGTGCAAAATCAACCATTTTTCAAAACCATGATGAGGGCACTGTCTTTGAAGACTCTTGAATCTATCCCATGCTTCAAATAATGATTCTCCATATGCCTGAGCAAAATTTGTTATGCAATTTCTCATATACACCGTTCTACTTGGAGGGAAAAAATGATTCAGAAATTGCTTCTCCAATTGTTCCCAACTTGTGATGCTTTGAGGACAGAGAGAATATAGCCAAGTCCTTGCTTTATCCTTGATACTGAAAGGAAATGCCATCAATCGAACTGCATCTGCTGATACTCCTTCACATTTCACCAAATCACAAATCTCTAAAAATGTTTCAAGATACAGATAAGGACTTTCTGATACTTCTCCTCCAAATTTGTGACCTTGTATCATGAAAATTATCTCTGGGTCTAGTTGGAAACTTTCTGCTTCAATTTGAGGTTGCACAATGGGAGATAAAAATCTTGTAGAAAAGGGTGTAGAAATATTTCTCATGGGCCTGCTTGACATGTTAGTGCTCATAGATATTCAAGGAGAAAAAGAAAATTATCAAGAATCAAAAACAAGAAATAAAATGCAATATGAAAAGCAAGAAAGCAAATGCAGAATTTAAATTGCAAGAAAGAAAATGCATAATGAAAACAAGAAAGAAAAGATAAAAGGAAAAAGAAAAATGTCTAGAATAATTCATATGCTAAAGATTGCAAGATATGTTTACAAAAGAAAAGAAGAAAGAAACTAGATCAAAAGAGAAAACAGAGAAAAGTTAGATTAGAGTGCTAGAAATCAAGAATGCAAAGTTAGAATTAGAATTAGAATTGCAACAAAAAGAATTGTCAAGAATGTTATTCAAGAAAAGAAAAGCTTATAGAAACAGAATTCTAAAGTTACAACTATGAAAATGTAAAGAAAGAAAGAAAAGTTATGTTTAGTCTAACTCAATTGATAATTCCTAATGTTATAGCGCAGTCCCCGGCAACGCGCAAGTGTACGGAAATGTCGCAAGTAATATAAAAGATTATCGTATCCACAGGGACTGGAATAAGCACTAGAAATGTCTCAATGCGAATTAGCTAAACAACTATCCAATCGTTTCAAAAGCAAAGTAAAGGTAAACAAATCTAATCTTAAAGATCAACAAACAAGAGTTTAGTGTTTCGGGTTATGATAAAGGGAGATTCTAGGAGTTTCGGTTTCTTTGTAAGATTTCTTGAATGTAAATGGTTCACCAATTCTTATCCCTCAATTGCCAAACATGTTGAAAGTTGCCAGTTCTCTCTTGCAATAGACAACCGGCTAAGGACTGAGAAATGTATCTAAATAGGATTAATTAGACATGAACCTACGTTGTCCTTACACAGAAGCGCACCTATTACTATGCCTTCCTCGGATATCAACATAGAAGCCCACAACTTATTAATCTATCAAGATACAAGAAACTAATCACAAGATCCATCCTACTCTCTTGAATATTCCCATTTCCTCTTCAAGATTATCTCTCAAACGTCCTTACACGGGCTTGCACCTATCACGTGGATCCCTCGGATGATCGAGTGAGAGTTTATCTTTACAAAGTCCACAAGAAATCCAAACAATCAATCAAGAATGAGAATTAAGCACAAATCACCATTAATCATTCAAGATCTAATTGATACAAGCAAGACAATGTCATTGAAACAAGAAAATGGCAAATCCATAAGAGATTACATCAATCCACCATACAAATACTCCCTTAATCCTAGAATACAAGATCTACTCCATGAATCGAGGAAGAAAACCCGAAGAAATAGATATTACAAGCATTTCTTAAATCCCCAATCCAAGAAATCAAGAAGAGGGGGAAAGAGAAAACTTATCAACGAAGAAGCCTCGTCTTCGGATCCAATCCTCGCTCCGGAGTCGAAATCGTCGAGATCTCCCTTAGAATCGCCCAGAAATCCTCCCAAGAATGGGAGGAAACCACCAAATCTTGCCTTCTCCCAAAGGGGGAGAGATCCTCTTGCAATTCATGAAGAAGGGTTTAAATAGAGGAGGAATCGGGCGCCCATGTTCAGTTCCCTCTCTGCCAAAGTTGCACGGCCGTGTGCCTCCACACGGCCATAACCCTTCTGCTCTGGAAATGCAACACGGCCGTGTGGTGCACACCGCCACAGCCTGCTTTGCAGAACCTCACACTAGATCCACACGGCCATGTAAGGCTTCTGCTCTGGTTGGCTTCAAATCTTGACACGGTGCGAGGTTCACACGGCCATGTCATCTTCCTCTTTGTTGGTGCCAAACTCCACACGGCCCGAGCTCCATACCAGTGCGGCCCGGTGCTTTCTCCCTTTGTTTCCTCCAATGCATGCCCAAAGATGTAGATTCTTCACCAAATCGACTCCTGTGTACAGAAAATGCACAAAAAGAAGATCCCCGAACCAAAAGAGTAAATATGCTAAAAGGAAAGCTGGAAGTATAAAAATGCATAGATCAAGCATGCTCAAAATATGTAAATGTGCGTAAAAACATGCATAAAAGAGTATATAATCTACGCACATCATGTATCCACTAAAGAGAGTCTTGGTCATCTTGCCCAGTAGGCATGACTCACATGTCTCATATGATTCAAAATCAAATGAGTCCAGCAAACCATCTTTATGGAGCTGGGATAAGCGTTTTTCATTTATATGACCTAAGCGACAGTGCCAGAGATAGATTTGGTTCATTTCATTTGATTTGAACCTTTTGGTATTTATGCTATAGATGGGGTTCTCTAAGTCTAGAATATAAAGTCCGTTAATCAGAGTTGCACTACAATAGAACATATCATTTAAATAAACTGAACAACATTTGTTCTTCATTATAAATGAAAAACCTTTCTTGTCCAAACAAGAAACTTAAATTATGTTCTTAGTAAGAGCAGGAACATAACAACATTCATCTAGTTCTAGTACAAGCCTAGAGGCAAGAGATAGATAGTAAGTCCCTACAGCAACAGCAGCAACCCGTGCTCCATTGCCTACTCGTAGTTCCACCTCGCCCTTCGTCAAAGCCCTACTATTTCTCAATGCCTGTACATTAGTACAAATGTGAGAAGCACATCCGGTATCTAATACCCATGATGAGAAAATAGAGATATTAACTTCTATAACATATATACCTGAAGTAGAAGTCTCACTTCTCTTCTTCTTAAGATCTTCCAGGTAGACTTTGCTGACCGCAGTGGAAGCAGGTAGCATCCTTGGCGACCCCTCCTTTGGGTTTCAGTGCCTTGCCTTTGCCCTTGGCTTGGGACATTCCCTTACCTTTAGGCTTGCCCTTGCCTTTTCCCTTTTGCACCATCAAAATGGAGTTGGGCTTTACCTTCTTAATGTTTAGCTCAGCAGTTCTCAACATGCTTAGCAGCTCGGGTAGTGGCTTGTCAATTTTGTTCATGTTGTAGTTCATGACAAATTGACTGTAGGTCTCTGGCAAGGATTGCAAGATCAAGTCAATGGTCAGCTCTTGGCCAAGGGAAAATCCCAACCTCTGTAGGTTTTCTATGTTCCCAATCATCTTGAGTACATACGAACCTACGGGAGTCCCGTCTTGCATCTCGCACTGAAACAATGCCTTAGAGATCTTGAATCTCTCATGCCTAGCTTGTCCTTGATATAGTTGACGAAGATGTTCAACCATATCATAAGCACCCATTAACTCTTGTTTCTTCTGAAGCTCAGAGTTCATGGTCGCGAGCATGAGACAAGACACATCTAATGCGTCATCTTGATGCTTCTTATAAGCATCACGGTCAGCTCGCGTGGCAGTGGCAGGAGGTGTCTCGGGAATGGGCGTCTCTAGGACGTACAGTTTCCTTTCCTGAGTGAGAATAATTCTCAGGTTCCTGTACCAGTGTAGGAAGTTAGCTCCATTGAGCTTATCCTTATCAAGGACAGAACGCAGAGAGAAGGTGTTCGTGTTTGACTTCATGACAATCTACAACAGAAAATGCAAAAAATAAATATCATATTCCACTAATCATTTAATTAGGCCTTTAACTAAATGATGCTCCCACTGAATTATAGAACTTTTGTAGAATCAAGTCATGGATGTGGTCAAACCACACCTACTAGATTCTAACCAACTAGCTATAATTCTTGCGGAACAAGATCCACATCATACTACGCCTTGAGTTAGCTTTGGCTAAATCGTCCAAGACTTAGTATGATCGGTAGGTAACTAATTACCAATTACATCTCTATGCAACTCTTGTTTATAGGATCAAGATCCGCATTTATATTAAAACTTGAGTTAGCTTCGGCTAAATCGCCCAAGAGTTAATATAAATGTGATTTTGTCATATCTTCCAACCATTGGAAAATGCCTATAGTTAAACCCGATCCAATTGAGTTTAACTAGTTTTACTCAATCTAATTGAGTTTGTACTCACCCATGTGTTGATAGGCGGGACCAAGATTTTTCCTCCGCACTCTACCAAGATAATATGCGTTGCTCTGCTTTGGCAGATTCAACAACAACATGTGATCGAGGTAGTGATGGGTATCATGGCATGGTAGGCATTTTGAGTTGACGCGATTTAGATCTAATCTAATCGTTGATGTGTATCATATACTCGATTTAGATCTAATTTAATCGTGGTGCATCATATACGCGATTTCGATCTAATCTAATCGTTAAAGCACTAATTAATTACTCTACTCTAGCATGCATCACATACACACACACAAATAATTAAATAAATTGTGATTAGTCATGACCCTACTATGATCTTCTCAAGCCAATGAGAAGATCGGATGGTCAACCTAGGGTCAACAGCTTCTCCAAGCTCCTCCCTTTGACCAACATGTGTTGCTTGCACCCTCCTCGTAACTCCTCCTCGAGTGGATCATCCACCTCTCCATTTTGTACATTACAAAAATGAAACTCGAGTTACATTCGAGTCTAAACTATTTTACAATAGGAAATAAAATAGAAAGGCACGACGCGTAAGTCGCGTATCAAATATACAACACGCACAATCACACAAATATGGCGTGCATGCCATATTATGAATTACAACACATGTAACCAATTCAATTGGGGTTTTTTTTGGGCCATGACCATAACAAATCATACATAATTCTAAATTATGTATTTTTTATAATTTTTTGCAATTTTACTACTGTTTTTATAATTTTATGATTTACAATTTCTCGGTGGTTCCGTTTAGCGATTTTCGGGCGCGATCGTGGGACAACACCCCTTGCGAGGTTAGGGGAAGTGCCCCTACTCGTGAAATTAGTCTCACAAGTTTCCTACTACGATCTTACAGCACCTTAAGCCGCTGTCCCAAAACTATTTGGGCGAAACCTTGCCGTTTCGGAAGGTTTTTCTCGGTATACGAAGCCTACAAGTTACCAAGCACTTGTTGCTTCGCATCTCCAAGAAAAATACTCATAAAAACTAAAAAAAATGTAAATTTACATAAACTTACAGATCTGTAATTTTTCATAAAAAACAAAATAAAACATGTACACGCTTCGCACGTAGCTCTGATACCACTGTTGGGACTTTCGGGCCGCAAAAACCGCTTTTTGCGTTGTGAAAATCCCGAAATCCCATGCCACCGGATCCGTGCGAAGATTTAAAAAATAAAAATTTCTTGTACATGTTTTCTAACCTAGATCTACATGTTAAGGAGTTTATACCTTTGATGCGAAACCCTTCACTTATCCCGCTCGTCCAAGGTTCGTCGGATCTAAAGGGTGTCAAGTGAACACCCCTCTATGTGTATCCACACGAAAAAAAAAGGTGGAGAAGAAACATTAGAGTGTGCTAGCACTCTTCAAGGTTTCGTCCAAGTTGGAGGAGAGGGAGAGAAGAAGAAGCAAGGAGGAAGAAGATGAAATCAATGAGCACAAAATTGTAACTCACACACATCTTATGGTGGCCGGCCACATTAGAGGCTTTTAAACCTCTATGGAATATCAAGAGTCACAACTCTTGATCTCCCTCATGATGTGACACACACATAAGCCAACCTTGATGATGTGGAACATCATCATTGGCCCACCTTATGTCAACTCACAAATGAGGTGGCATTGGTCAAGTCAAACTTGACCTTTCATCTTCTCTTCTCAAGTCAAGTCAAACTTGACCTCTTCTCTCCCATGGTTGATCAAATCTAACCATTTGATTCAAACCAATTTAATTTAATGAATCTATATTCATTGAATTAAATTGATTCAATGAATCCAAGTCTAAATTGATTCATTGAACACATGAATCATATTGAGTCCAACTTAATTAGTCTAGTTTGGATTACTCTTAATCCAATTTGGTTCATCACATGAACCTAATCCTCTTTGTACATCAAATGAACCTAATCTCCATCTAATTTCCCTTTGTGTATGCCCCTATAGGTTCTTGTAACGTTGGCAATGCTCCTAAACCCATTTAGAAGCATAAGTAATGAGCGGTATTTAGCAACACATCATTACTATCCAAGTAACAAGAATGTTGAGATCCAACATCACCTTGTGACTACTAATTGTGACTCTTCACAATATATGACAAGTGTCCTTCTATCCTTGACATCTAGATTGATCAATTTGAGGTATAGACGGTGTCATCCTCTAATCAATCTAAATCTTGAACTCCAAGTAGATTCACTATAGTCAAATGAGCTCAATATCTCATATTGACTCATTTGGGCATGGTCATGCACTTAGTGGTCTCACTCTATCAAGAATATCGATGTCACTCCCGTCATATAGGAGGGATAGATCCCATCTACATCACTCACATCCCTCCGCATAATTTGTTACATACCCAGTAATCGCCTTTATAGTCCACCCAGTTACGGGTGACGTTTGACGAAGCCAAAGTACGTAACTCCTTATGTAGGGAACCATGGTGACTTCGGGTCCAAGGACTAATAGTCATACTAATAGCCACATGAGAAAGTATATGACACTCATATAACGATCCATGATACTTTCTCATGACGGGTCATTCAATATACATTCTCCAATGCATACTCATGTGTCAACTTGATATCTCTATATCCATGACTGTGAGATCAAGTCATCGAGTTGACCTACATGCTAGTCTCATCGCATTAACATTGTCCCTGAATGTTAATACTTGACTTGGAATGATTAAGGGTAGTGTTCCCTATATCATCTCTCTATCGATTCAATCAATCGATTGATATAGGTAAGAATTTTCTACTCAAGGACACTATTATACTTAGTTATTTGGCACCAATACAAGTAAGTATAATAACAAAAAACAAATGCCTTTATATACATAGGAATATAATACAATGAGTCCATACAACAATCATCATATGATTTGCTCTAGGGCTCTAACTAACCAGCAAGACTATAGCAGTAGCTCCAAGCCCAAGGTTAGTAAAAAATATGTTATATAACCTCACAGTGGAAATCAATATTCCAAGAATTCCAAAATTTTCTTTAAAGGCGATATTAGACACTAGAGCTACAACCTGCTGCGTTGACCAAAAGTCAGTACCAAAGGAAGCACTAGAATGGAATACCTTTGAAGTCAACTTTAGTGAGATTAATTCTCAGCAAAAGGCTAATATGAAGCTGAAGCAAGGAAGGATGATTATAGGAGACAATTTCTTCAGAATATGATACACTTATAGCTTTCCCATGATACTTAGTGATAATATTCAACTCATAATTGGCTACAACTTTATACGAGCTATGCATGGAGGACTATGAATTGAAGGAAATACGGTAACATTCTATAAAAGTTTGACAACTATAAATACCTTATCCTCCATTAATGCGGCAGCAATAGAAGAACTGGAACTGGAAGAAGAGGAATACATACAAATCAAAGAAATGGGCAATTTTTTAGTCGGGAAGACCATCTTTGACTTTCAGCAAAAATTTATCTCATTATTAAAGGAGATAACTAATCAAGGATATATTGGGGAAAATCCCCTACAACATTGGGAGAAGAATAAAATACTTTGCCAATTGGATATCAAAAATCCAGACTTTATTATTGAAGACAGGCTTCTTAAACATTTGATGCCCCAGTAAAAGCAGACTTTTAGTAAGCACGTAAAGGCATTACTAAAACTTAGCATAATTCGGCCAAGTAAAAGCAAGCATCGAACTACAGCAATCATTGTCAACTTTGGAACAACAGTTGACCCAAAGACAGGCAAAGAGGTAAAAGGCAAAGAAAGGATGTGTTCAACTATAAATGCCTAAATGACATCATACACAAAGACCAATATAGCCTCCCAGGCATAAACACTATCCTAAAGAAGGTTAGTAATAGTTGTATTTTCTCTAAATTTGATTTGAAGAATGGCTTCCATCAGGTAGCCATGCATCCCGACTCAATTGAATGGTCAGCATTCTGGGTTTCAGATTGGCCTTTATGAATGGCTGGTGATGCCATTCGGACTTAAAAATGCCCCTGCTATTTTTCAAAGAAAAATTGATAATTGCTTCAGAGGTACAAAAGAATATATTGCTATATATATTGATGATATATTGGTATTCTCTCCTGATAAGCAAAGCCATGCACAACACCTCAGAAGTATGCTAAGTATATGCAAAGAGCATGGACTTATGCTAAGCCCAACTAAGATGAAAATCGTCGTCCTTGAAATTGAATTTTTGGGAGCAGTAATAGGCAATTGCAGAATTAAGCTACAACCGCATATTATTACAAAGGTTGCTGATTTTAAAGATGAGGATTTAAAAACCACAAAAGGTATGAGATCTTAGCTTAGGCTATTAAACTATGCCCAAAATTATATCCCAAACCTAGGAAAGTTACTGAGCCCCCTCTACGCCAAGACAAGACCCAATGGAGATAAAAGGCTTAACAAGCAAGATTGGGATTTAATCAGGCAAATTAAGGAGAAAATCCAAAAGTTACTAGAACTGGAAATTCCACCCGAAAATTGCTTCATCATTCTGGAGGTTGATGGATGCATGGATGGTTGGGGAGGGATATGTAAATGGAGAAAGGCCAAATACGACTCAAAGAATACTGAAAAGATATGCACATATGCAAGCAGAAAATTTAACCCTCCTAAGTCCACAATCAATGCAGAAATCCACGCAGTCATAAATTTCCTAGATGCTCTAAAGATTTATTTCTTAGACAAGCCTGAGTTGCTCATTAGAACAGGCTGCCAAGCAATAATAAGCTTCTTCGTAAAAACTTCCAGCAACAAGCCTTTGTGTGTTCGCTGGATGACCTTTGTTGATTATATCACTGGAATAGGCATTCAAGTTCAGTTTGAGCATATCAAGGGTGAAGACAATCAGGTAGCTGATGCCCTCTAACGACTAATCAATTTACTTATTTTGGCAGATTGGCCGATCTAGGAAATGGGACGACTAGGACTGGTAGCACTAGCCCTACAGGAGCTAGAAAACGGCCCAACCAAGAGGCCCAAGCACACCTGATGATGGCCCTCCAAGCCCTATCCACTTCGCTGACCAATATCAACAACAACCTAACAAGCTACGTGTCTATCCAATCACATTCGAAAGAGACCAACAAATACGACAAAACCTGCACAATCTACAACTAAGAGTGGCTATCCAAGCCACTAAAGCGCTCCAACAGCTCCATTTACTCCACTCCCTGAAGAAACAGGAGTGCCAATGACTGTGTTCTAAAGATAATTGGTGGTATGATTGGTACCCTGTCACCAAACAAATCGATGAACAACTGGTACAAACTTCCTATATGCTTCAGGACGCTATTAACAGAATGAATTCCTTACAAGTGTAACATTTGCGGAAGTGGTGGACCCTAATACCTATTACATAAGATGCTCGTGATCCATAAAGAGGCATCTGTGTGTTGTAAAGTATCTAAAGTAAGATGCTCGTGATCTATAAAGAGGCATCTGTGTGTTGTAAAGTATCTAAAGTAAGATGCCCGTGATCTATAAAGAGGCATCTGTGTGTTGTAAAGTATCTAAAGTAAGATGCCCTTAGTTGTAAAGAGGCATCTGATGCGTTCTTATATAGACAAGATGTGACGATGGGGCCCCTTGTGCACCCGACATCTTCTCTATAAATAAGGATGCTCACTACCCTTGCAAAGAATTCAAGCGCACCTTGAACTTTACTTGAGAAAATAGCAAGAGCTTGTAAGATCCTGTTTGAAATAATATTCTCTGAGAGTTCTCACCTTCTTATTTCTATTATTTCGCCTGTTTTTATTCTCACCCGCAAATACCGCGTATAAATTCCTAGTATAGTAACCCATTAACGGACGTCTAGGGTATCACCTTGAAAGGAGAAGCAACTCTCCACAAGGAAATAAGGAATTGGATATAATTGCTATTTCTATCTCTATGTTATTAAGTGTTAGTGTGTTCTTGTGATTTATGACCGAGGGGCGCTAGTGATAGGTGTATCTCGTTAATGGACTTCATAGGAATCATTACCATTTAATAGCATAGGAAATGGATCAAGATAGCATTCCGGCTTGACAACTGCAAAAAAGAGCCGGTAATGAATCTAACTTCCTACATGTGCATAGGGATTGAGGTAAGGAAATGAATAATGCATAGAGACATTAACTAGCATCATAGTGAAACTGAAATCCTAGAATCTATCATCCTTCACTCTCCTACGCTTATTCTCTCTCTCTATTCTCTACTCTCTCTCTTTCCTTTCTCTTTCTCTCTAGTATTTGTGAGCCAACCTTTGACTATCTAGATAATTCACCGTGTGAAATTAACTAGTACTTAATCAATAGTCCCTGTGAGATCAATATTTTTATTACTGTTGATGTAGTCATGCACTTGCAGTACGTAACAAGGTGTTATCTCATTTCTAGCTGATTAGTATTTGCAAGAATGGATGTCAAAGGGTATGCTATCATGTGAATATGATATTATGATAGGGAATTCAATGAATAGTAATGATCGAGTAGGGCAAGATGAATACAAATATTTTACTGAGGAGCCTATAGATATGGTGCAAGCTATATATGATAGTTATGCTGAGAATCTAAGCCAGTTCAATAAGCTACTTGAAGATACCGAGAAATGTTTATATCCTACATGTACAAAATTCACAAAGTTATTTGCAGTTGTGAAATTATTTAATTTGAAGGCAAATTATAGTTAGAGTGATAAAAGTTTTACCGATCTACATAGTTTGTTTGGAGATATGATTCCATAAGACAATGAATTGTCTTTATCTTTGTATGATGCAAAGTGCATTAGGGATGGATCACATGAAAATTCATGTTTATTCTAATGATTGTATCTTATACATGAAGGAGTACGAAGATTTTGCCAATTGCCCTACTTGCGAGACATCAAGGTGGAAGTTAAGCAACAAATCCATGATAAAAGGAGTTCCTACAAAGGTCTTGTGGTATTTCTCACCTATGCTAAGATTTTAAAGAATGTTTCAGAATAAGGCGATATCCAAGGAGTTAACTTGGCATGCTGATAAAATAATTCATGATGGATACTTATGTCATCCAGCTGACGCACCTTCTTAGAAATTAGTTGACCGCACGTGGCCTGATTTTGCTTCTGAACCAAGAAATTTGACATTGGCTATATCAGTAGATGGGATTAATCCCCACAATTTGATGAGTTCTACATATAGTTGTTGACTAGTTTTAATGATCACGTACAACCTTCCACCATGGTTGTGTATGAAAAGAAAATTTGTTATGCTCACTTTATTAATATTTGGTCATAAACAACCGGGAAATGATACTGATGTTTCCTTAGCACCTCTGATTGATGACTTAAAATGCTTATGGGATAAAGGTGTCGAAGCATATAATGCATATTGAGAAGAAAGTTTCTCTCTTAAAGTTGTTCTATTGTGAGCAATCAATGATTTTTCTACATATGGGATATGTCAGGATGTATTGTGAAGGGATATCATGCATGTCCTATTTGTGTAGAAAAAACTTATTCGACAAGGTTGAAGAATTGTCGAAAAATGTCATATACAGACCATAGAAGATTTCTACCTTTAAGTCATCCTTATTGAAGGCAAAATAAGGCATTTAATGGGAATCAAGAGTTTGACCTTGCATCAAATCCATTGAGTGCCCATGAAGTTTTGGAAAGAGTTAAAAGAATTAATTATCATTTGGGAAAAATTAGTGGAAATCTATCATCAAAGAGGAATGATGGAGAAACATGCTGGAAAAAGAAATTAATATTCTTTGAAATTGAGTATTGGAAAGACCTACATGTTTGACATGTTTTTGATGTAATGCACATTGAAAATATATATGTGAAATTCTCATCGGTATGTTATTTAACATCCAGGAAAAATAAAGGATGGAGTCACAGTAAGATTATACCTTATGGAAATGAATTTAAGGACTGAACTGGCACCAAGGATTGGGGAGAAGAGAATGTTTCTACCAACTGCCTGTTACACTGTAAGTAAAGATGAGAAAAGAAGTATTTACAATTCTTTTTCAGAAATAAAGGTCCCTGAAGGTTATTCATCTAATGTTAAAAACCTTTTGTCGATGAAGGATTTGAAACTTGTTGGCCTTAAGTCACAGGACTATCACACTTTAATGCAAGAATTTCTTCTGGTGGCCATTCACGGTGCCTTGCCAAAACATGTCAAAGATACTATCACTCAGTTGTGTTTCTTCTTCAATGTGTTATATAGTAAAGTAATAGACGTCTTAAAGTTGGATGACTTGCAAAGAGAGATTGTGATGATATTGTGTTTGCTTGAAAAGTATTTTCTCCCTTCATTTTTATAATATAATGATTTATTTAACTATTCATCTCCTGTGAGAGGTCAAATTGTGTAGACTCGTTTAGGATAGACACATGTACCCATTTGAAAGATATATGAAGATTTTGAAATGTTATGTGCGCAATCACAATTGGCCTGAAGGGTGTATAGCCAAATATTATATTGCTGAAGAGGCAGTCAAATTTTGCTCAAACTATTTGTCTAATGTCCAAACAATTAGGATACCATTAAGGCATCGTGAAGTAGAACATAGTAAGCCTTTTATCGGGATCAGTAGTGCACTCTGCTAAGCATGATGAATCGCATCAAGCACATCGTGATGTATTGGCGAATGATGATGTGATTGATCCTTATATAAAGTAAGATCTCTAACTTATCAATACTTTCATGAGACTTGAATACATTCTATTGGTTTATTTATTTGAAATATTTCCATTATGGCACACATGGTGGAGTTGAGAGCAAGATTTCCTCATAAAACTAAGTCCAAAAAGTGGCTACAAGATGAGCATAACCAAACTTTTATTAACTAGTTGCATGATATTGTATGTTCCAAAATTACTAGGTATTAGCATACATACAACTCTTGGTATCTTACACAAAATTTAAATTTTATTATATTGTTAACTATAGGTTGGATGTGTTGGATTTTCCGGGCCGCAAAAACCGCTTTTGCGTTGCGGAAACCCCGAAACACCCAGCCACCGGATCCGTGCGAAGATTAAAATTTCAAAAACGTTACGTGTACAAGTTTCTAACTTAGATTTACACTAAATCTACAAAGGAGAAGATCTTTACCCTTGATGCGAAGCCCTTCGCGTATCCCGCTCGTCCTCGGTTCGCCGGATCTCGAAAGTGTCAAAGTAGACACTTCTCTATATGTATCCACACGAACAAACTAGGTGGAGAAGACCAAACAAAAGGTGTGCTAGCACCTTAGGTGGTTCGGCCAAGAAGGAGGAGAGGGAGAGCAAGAAGATGAGATGAGGAAGAAGATGGAATGAATTGGCTTGAATGAAAAATTAACCCATTCATTCCACCATAAGTGGCCGACCACATTAAGGTTTGTAACCTCCTTTCTCATTTAATGTGACCATTAAAGAGGAGATTTGTAACCTCCATGAGGCGGCACACACATTTTCTAGACTCAATGATGTGTAACACCATTATTGGCCACTTAATGCCAACTCACAAATGAGGTGGCAAATAGTCAAGTCGAACTTGACTCTTCCTCTTCCTCTCAAGTCAAGTCAAACTTGACATTATAACTCTCATGGTTGATCAAATCCAACCATTTGATTCAAGTCAATTTAATATAATGGATCTAATTCATTTAATTAAATTGATTCAATGAGTCATAATCTAAATTAGACTCATTGAACACATGAATCAAATTGAGTCCAACTCACTTAGTTCAATTAGGATTACTCTTAATCCAATTTGATTTATCACATGAATCTAATACTCTTGGTTCATCATATTAACCTAATCTCCATCTAATTGTCCTTTGTGTGTGACCCTATAGGTTCTTATAACGTTGGCAATGCTCCTTAACCAATTTAGAAGCATAAGTAATGAGCGATATCTAGCAACACATCATTACTACCCAAGTTATAAGAATGTCGAGATCCAACATCACCTTGTGATTACTAATTGTGACTCCTCACAATATATGACATTGTCCTTCTATCCTACACATCTAGATTGATCAATGTGAGGCATAGACCGTGTCATCCTCTAATCAATCTAAATCTTGAACTCCAAGTAGACTTACTCAATTAAATGAGCTCAATATCTCATATTAACTCATTTGGGCATGGCCATGCACTTAGTGGTCTCACTCTATCAAGAATATCTATGTCACTCCCGTCATATAGGAGGGATAGATCCCATCTACATCACTCACATCCCTCCGCATAATTTGTTACATACTCAGTAATCGCCTTTATAGTCCACCCAATTACGGGTGACGTTTGACGAAGCCAAAGTACGTAACTCCTTATGTATGGAACCATGGTGACTTCAGGTTCAAGGACTAGTAGTCATACTAATGACCACATGAGAAAGTATATGACACTCATATAACGATCCATGATACTTTCTCATGGCAGGTCATTCAGTATACATTCTCCAATGCATACCCATGTGTCAACTTGATTCTCCATATCCATGACTTGTGAGATCAAGTCATCGAGTTGACCTACATGCTAGTCTCGTCGCATTAACATTGTCCCTGAATGTTAATACTTGACTAGGAATGATTAAGAGTAGTGGTCCCTATATCATCTCACTATCGATTCAACCAATCGATTGATATAGGTAAGAACCTTCTACTCAAGGACGCTATTATAATTAGTTATTTGGCACTAATACAAGTAAGTATAATAAACAAAACAAATGCCTTTATTTATATATAAGAATATGATACAATGAGTCCATACAACAATCATCAAATGCTTGGCTCTAGGGCTCTAACTAACAATCTCCCACTAGCACTAGTGCCAATCAGTGTAAGCTCTAAGCCGAATGACCAAGTATGACCATCATGGTTTCTCTGTGCCAAAGCCTTGGTCAAGGGATCTGGGATGTTAGCCTCTGTAGGTACTCTGCAAATCTTCACATCTCCTCTCTCGATAAACTCTTGAATGAGATGGAAGCGTCGTAGTATGTGTTTGGTCCGCTGGTGTGAGCGAGGTTCCTTAGCCTGCGCAATTGCTCCATTGTTGTCACAATAGAGCTCAATAGGGTCAGCGATGCTAGGAACCACCCCAAGTTCAGTGATGAACTTGCGGATCCAAACTGCATCCTTTGCTGCTTCTGATGCAGCAATATACTCGGCCTCTGTCGTAGAATCAGCTACTGTGTCCTGCTTCGAATTCTTCTAGCTCACAACACCACCATTTATGCAAAACATGAATCTTGACTGCGATCGATAATCATCCTGGTTGGTCTGGAAGCTGGCATTACTGTAACCCTTTACAGCTAGCTCATTATCACCTCCATATATCAAGAAATATTCTTTAGTCCTTCTCAAGTACTTAAGAATATTTTTCACCGCTATCCAATGACTTTCACCTGGATCTGACTGGTATCTGCTCGTCATGCTCAAAGCATACGAGACATCAGGACGAGTACATAGCATGGCATACATGTTAGATCCTATAGCTGAGACATAAGGGATCTGATCCATGCGGTCTCTCTCCTCTCTAGAAGAGGGACCTTGAGTCTTCGAAAGACTCACGCCTTGTGACATCGACAGAAATCCCTTCTTGGAGTTCTGCATGGCAAACCGTATGAGTACCTTGTCAATATATGTGCTCTGACTTAGGCCAAGCAACCTCTTAGATCTATCTCTATAGATCTGTATGCCAAGAATGCGGGATGCTTCACCTAAGTCCTTCATTGAGAAACAAGTCCCTAGCCAAGTCTTGACAGATTGTAGCAAAGGGATGTCTTTCCCAATGAGTAGTATGTCATCCACATACAATATGAGGAAGACAACTATATCCCCTACAACCTTCTTGTAGACACAAGGTTCATCTTCATTCTTGATGAAACCAAACTGTTTGATTGCATCATCAAATCGAAGATTCCAGCTCCGAGAAGCTTGCTTTAGTCTATAAATGGACCTATGCAGCTTGCATACTCTGCCAGTATGCTGTGGATCTTAAAAACCCTCAGGTTGTGTCATGTACACATCCTCGAGCAGGTTTCCATTCAGAAACACGATTTTGACATCCATATGCCATATCTCATAGTCATGGTATGCTGCAATAGCAAGCATGATCCGAATGGACTTAAACATCGCTACTGGAGAAAATGTTTAATCATAGTCAATACCATGAATTTGCTTGAAACCTTTAGCTACCAAGCGACCCTTATAAATAAGTCTATCCATGTCAGTCTTTCTCTTAAAGACCCACTTACACCCAATGGGTTTGATCCCTTCAGGTGGATCAACCAAAGTCCATACTTGGTTAGTGTACATGGATTCTATCTCGGATCTCATGGCTTCTAGCCATTTCTCAGAATCTGGTCTCATCACAGCTTCCTGATAGGAGGTGGGCTCATCCTCTATGAGTACAATGTCATTATGGTCAGACAAGAGAAATGAGTATCTCTCAGGCTGACGACGTACCCTATCAGACCTGCGAAGAGGTATGTCTACTTGAACTGGTTGTTGTTCCTCAACTCCTTGTGGAACAACATCATCCACAACACTTTGTGGTTCCAGTTCAACTTTCATCGAGGCTTCTGTGCTATGGTCCATATCTTGAACTTCTTCAAAATCGAACGTACTCCCACTCGTCTTTCTAGAAACAAAATCCCTTTCTAGAAATACCCCAGTCTTAGCCACAACAATCTTGTGTTGACCGAGAATGTAGAAGTAATATCCCTTCGTTTCCTTGGGATATCCAATGAAATAGAACTTGTCAGATTTGGGTCCTAATTTGTCTGAGACTTGACGTCTAACATAAGCCTCACAACCCCAAATCCTCATAAAAGACACCTGGGCATCCCTCCCAGTCCATATCCTATATGGTGTCTTTATTACAGTCTTAGATGGAACTCGGTTGAGAATGAAAGCTGCTGTGTCTAGAGCATAGTCCCAAAGGAATGTAGGAAGATCTGTGTGACTCATCATAGACTGCACCATATCTAATAGGGTATGATTCCTCCTTTCAGATACACCATTCCACTATGGTGTTCCAGGAGGAGTGAGTTAGGATAGAATCCCACACTCAGCTAGATAGTCATGAAACTTATGGCTAAGGTATTTCCCGCCTCTATCTGATCGAAGTATCTTAATACTCTTGCCAAGCTGGTTTTGTACTTCATTCTTGAATTCTTTGAACTTTTCAAAGGATTCTGATTTATGTGTCATCAGGTACACATAATCATATCTACTGAAGTCATCAGTAAATGTAATGAAGTACCTATAACTACCTCTAGTAGTGACATTGAAAGGGCCACATACATCACTATGTATAAGACCTAACAAGTCAGTCGCTCTCTCACTGTGTCCACTAAAGGGAGTCTTGGTCATCTTGCCTAGTAGGAATGACTCGCATGTCTCATATGATTCAAAATCAAATGAGTCCAGCAAACCATCTTTATGGAACTGGGATAAGCGTTTGTCATTTATATGACCTAAGCGACAGTGTCAGAGATAGGTTGGGTTCATGTCATTTGACTTGAACTTCTTGGTACTTATGTTATAGATAGGGCTCTCAAGGTCTAGAATATAGAGTCCGTTCATCAGAGGTGCACTACAATAGAATATTTTATTTAAATAAACTCAACAATATTTTGTTCTTTATAATAAAGGAAAAACATTTCTTGTCCAAACAAGAAACTGAAATTATGTTCTTAGTTAAAGCAGACACATAACAATAATCATCCAACTCTAGTACAAGCCCAGAGGGCAGAGATAGAAAATAAGTCCCTACAGCAACAGCAGCAACCCATGCTCCATTGCCTACTCGTAGGTCCACCTCGCCCTTCGTCAATGCCCTGCTATTTCTCAGTGCCTGCACATTAGTACAAATGTGAGAAGCACATCCGGTATCTAATACCCATGATGAAGAAATAGATAGATTGACTTCTATAACATATATACCTGAAGTGGAAGTCTCACTTCTCTTCTTCTTAAGATCTTCCAGGTAGACTTTGTAGTTCCTCTTCCAGTGCCCGGTCTGACCACAGTGGAAGCAGGTAGCATCCTTGGCAACCCCTCCTTTAGGCTTCAGTGCTTTGCCTTTGCCCTTGGCTTGGGACTTTCCCTTGCCTTTAGGCTTGCCCTTGCCCTTGTGTTTCTGAACCATCAGAATAGAGTTGGGCTTAACCTTCTTAAGGTTGAGCTCAGCAGTTCGTAACATACTAAGCAGTTCAAGCAGTGGCTTGTCAATTTTGTTCATGTTGTAGTTCATGACAAACAGACTATAGCTCTCTGGCAAAGACTGCAAGATCAGGTCAGTAGCTAGCTTTTGGCCAAGTGGAAATCCTAGCCTCTGTAGATTCTCTATGTACCCAATCATCTTTAGTACATATGGACCTACGGGGGCCCCATCTGACATCTTGCACTGAAATAGTGCTCTTGAGATCTCAAATCTCTCGTGCCGTGCTTGTCCTTGATATAGTTGACGAAGATGTTCAACCATATCATAAGCACCCATTAACTCATGTTGCTTCTGAAGCTCAGAGTTCATGGTCGCGAACATTAGACATGATACATCTAATGCATCATCTTGATGCTTCTTGTAAGCATCTTTGCCTGCTCGCTTGGCATTGGCAGGAGGAGCCTCCGGAATGGGCTGCTCTAGAACGTATAGTTTACGTTCTTGGATGAGAACTATTCTCAGATTCCTATACCAGTCCAGAAAATTTGCTCTGTTGAGCTTGTCCTTGTCAAGGACAGAACGCAGAGAGAAGGTGTTCGTATTCGACGTCATGGCAATCTACAACAGAAATAAAAGTAGAAAGTAAATATCATATTCTTTTTATCATTTAATTAGGCCTTTAATTAAATGATGCTCCCACTGAATTCTATAACTCATGTGGGACAAGATCCACATCATACTAACCCTTGAGTTAGCTTTAGCTAAATCGCCCAAGACTTAGTATGATCGATAGGTAACGATTTACCAATTACATCTCTATGCAACTCTTGTTTATAGGACAAGACCCGCATTTATATTAAAACTCGAGTTAGCTTTGGCTAATACGCCCAAGATTTAATATAAACATGATTTTGTCCTATCTTCCAACCATTGGATAATGCCTATAGTTAAACTCGATTTAACTAGTTGTACTCAATCAAATTGAGTCTCTACTCACCCATGCATTGATAGGCGGGACCAAGATTGTCCCTCCGTACCCTACCAAGATAATATGTGTTGCTCTGCTTTGGCAGATTCAACAACACATGTGATCGAGGTAGTGATAGGTATCATGGCATGGTAAGCATTTTAGAGTTGATGCGATTGAGATCTAATCTAATCGTAGGGTGCATCTTGTACACGATTTAGATCTAATCTAATCGTTAAGGCGCTAATTAACTACTTTACTAGCATACATCAAATACACACATACAAGCAATTAATTATACTATTTGTGATTAGTCATGGCCCTACTACGATCTTCTCAAGCCAATGAGAAGATCGGATGGTCAACCTAGGGTCAACAGCTTCTCCAAGCTCCTCCCTTTGACCACCTTGTGTTGCTCGCGCCCTCCTCGTAGCTCCGTCTCGAGTGGACCGTCCACTGGCTCATTTTGTACATTACAAAAGGGTGAAACTCAAGTTACATTCGAGTCTAAACTATTTACAACAAGAATATAAATGAAGGAAGGCACGACGCGCAGGTCGCGAATCACATATACAACACGTACAATCACACGACGACACGCAGGCCGTATTATGAATTACAATACAATTTCCAATCAAATTGGGTCTTTTGGGCCATGACCATCACAAATTATACATAATTCTAAATTATGTAATTTCCATAATTTTCTATAATTTTTAATACTATTTTTTAAAATTTTTATAAGTAAAAATTCCCGGCGGTCCCGATTAACGGTTTTCGGGCGCAATCGCGGAACGAATCCCCTTGCGGGGTCAGGAGCAGCGCCCCTACCCGTGATATAGCCATCGCGAGTGTTCCTAAGCGATCATACAGCACCTTAGTCCTCTGTCCCAAAATGATTTGCGGTGAAACCTTGCCGTTTTGGAAAAATCTTCTCGGTAGTCGAAGCCTACAAGTGTCTAAACACTTGTGCGTCGCTTTTACGAGAAAAATACTCATAAAAAACATAAAAACCCTAAATTTACAAAAAGTTACAGAACCTACATTTTTCATAAAAATGCAAACTAAACTCGTACACGCTTCGCACGTGGCTCTAATACCACTGTTGGATTTTTCGGGCCGCAAAAACCGCTTTTACGTTGCAGAAACCCCGAAATCCCCAGCCACTGGATCCGTGCGAAGATTAAAATTTCAAAAATGTTACGTGTACAAGTTTCTAACTTAGATTTACACTAAATCTACAAAGGATAAGATCTTTACCCTTGATGCGAAGCCCTTCGCGTATCCCGCTCGTCCTCGGTTCGCCGGATCTCGAAAGTGTCAAAGTAGACACTTCTCTATGTGTATCCACACAAACAAACTATGTGGAGAAGACCAAACAAAAGGTGTGCTAGCACCTTAGGTGGTTCGGCCAAGAAGGAGGAGAGGGAGAGCAAGAAGATGAGATGAGGAAGAAGATGGAATGAATTGGCTTGAATGAAAAATTAACCCATTCATTCCACCATAAGTGGCCAACCACATTAAGGTTTGTAAACTCCTTTATCATTTAATGTGGCCATTAAAGAGGAGATTTGTAACCTCCATGAGGTGGCACACACATGTGCTAGACTCAATGATGTGTAACACCATTATTGGCCACTTAATGCCAACTCACAAATGAGGTGGCAAATAGTCAAGTCAAACTTGACTCTTCCTCTTCCTCTCAAGTCAAGTCAAACTTGACATTATAACTCTCATGGTTGATCAAATATAACCATTTGATTCAAGCCAATTTAATATAATGGATCTAATTCATTTAATTAAATTGATTCAATGAGTCATAATCTAAATTAGACTCATGGAACACATGAATCAAATTGAGTCCAACTCAATTAGTTCAATTAGGATTACTCTTAATCCAATTTGATTCATCACAAGAATCTAATCCCCTTGGTTCATCATATGAACCTAATTTCCATCTAATTGTCCTTTGTGTGTGACCCTATAGGTTCTTATAACGTTGGCAATGCTCCTAAACCAATTTAGAAGCATAAGTAATGAGCGGTATCTAGCAACACATCATTACTACCCAAGTTATAAGAATGTTGAGATCCAACATCACCTTGTGACTACTAATTGTGACTCCTCACAATATATGACATTGTCCTTCTATCCTAGACATCTAGATTGATCAATGTGAGGCATAGACCATGTCATCCTCTAATCAATCTAAATCTTGAACTCCAAGTAGACTCACTCAATCAAATGAGCTCAATATCTCATATTGACTCATTTGGGCATGGTCATGCACTTAGTGGTCTCACTCTATCAAGAATATCGATGTCACTCCCGTCATATAGGAGGGATAGATCCCATCTACATCACTCACATCCCTCCGCATAATTTGTTACATACCCAGTAATCGCCTTTATAGTCCACCCAGTTACGGGTGACGTTTGACGAAGCCAAAGTACGTAACTCCTTATGTAGGGAACCATGGTGACTTCAGGTCCAAGGACTAGTAGGCATACTAATAGCCACATGAGAAAGTATATGACACTCATATAACGATCCATGATACTTTCTCATGGTGGGTCATTCAGTATACATTCTCCAATGCATACCCATGTGTCAACTTGATTCTCCATATCCATGACTTGTGAGATCAAGTCATCGAGTTGACCTACATGCTAGTCTCGTCGCATTAACATTGTCCCTGAATGTTAATACTTGACTAGGAATGATTAAGAGTAGTGGTCCCTATATCATCTCACTATCGATTCAACCAATCGATTGATATAGATAAGAACCTTCTACTCAAAGACGCTATTATACTTAGTTATTTGGTACTAATACAAGTAAGTATAATAACTAAAACAAATGTCTTTATTTATATACAAGAATATGATACAACGAGTCCATACAACAATCATCAAATGATTGGCTCTAGGGCTCTAACTAACAGAATGTGCAGTTGACCATTCCACCCTCCTAATATTTGAAAGATTGAAGTGGATAGTGAGCGAACCTAGCAAGAAAGTGTTAAAGTATTCTAGTTATTTGATTGATAGGATTACTTATGCTACAATAGAACATGATGATGTATGAGTTGCTCAAAACTCCAGAGTAAGCTTAGTCACAAAGACAATGTAAGTTACCAGTGCAAAGGATAAAAATCCAATTGTGTCGGACATGGTTTTTTATTGAGTTATTGAAGAAATATGGTTACTCCATTACCACAAATTTCAAATTCCAATGTTCAAATGTAATTGGGTGAAGAATAATAATGGTATTAAAGTAGATGATCTTGGTTTCACATTGATAAATCTGAAAAGAATTGGATTCAAATTAGATTCTTTTATCTTGGAAAGTCAAGCAAAGCAAGTATTTTATATTGAACATCCTGAAGATCTTGTATGGAGTATTGTACTTGCAACTCCTACTAGAGAGTTATTTGAATACGTAAATGAGGATGAATTGGAAAATAGTGTAATCCACTATCAATCTTTTACCAAAGGGTTACCATCAATGGATGTTGATGGAGTAGATGATAATGAACCCCAATGCCTTCGTGAATATTGTGATGGGACTTGGGTTGACAATGTTAAATCAAATATATTTTGCTCTTGAAGTTATGTTTGTAGACAATATTGATATATATCTTGTTTTTTAATATGATTTTGTAGACAATATTGTATTTCTATTTTTTTGTGTATGTTGATTTTCTTTTGAAGATAAATTTCTTATTGTGTATTTCTTTCAATATTGATATGTCGTTTCACCTTTTTTTAGCAATAAATTAAATCTAAGCTCTATGGAATCTTTTGGAAAGCTTAAAATAAGGTATGATGCTGATGACACAATTCATGCTTCAATCAAGAGAATATGATAGCATACAATGATTGGGAAGGGCAAAGAAAAAAATACATCTACATCCACTAACAAGAGTTTAAAGGGTAAGACAATGCTGGATTCTACAGACACTGAAACAATAAGGACATCTTGAGGTTGTACCCATCTGGATAAGATTACTAGACAAGAGTTCAAGGAATTCGAAAGGAGGTAAGATTCAATAAACTTGGACAACCAATGGGAGAAGTTGCTATTGAAATGTAAAGTTACATTGGCATGCTTGCTCAAGAAAAGGTCGAGATAACTTACAAGACATGGAAGAAAGTTCCAAATGAAGTTAAAGAATTGATTTGGGAATTAGTTAATGTAAGTTAGTGTGTTTATTCAAATGTTAGTATTCATATCGTTACGATATATTTTATGTTATGTGATTATTTTTATTGTATTTCCAATTTTATGTTTTACAGTTGATATATGATGTTCCCTCAAGTTGGAAGAAGAGATGTTTGAATTTAACAAGTAATAAGTGGCATCAGTTTAAATCCCATCTCACTCAGATATTCATTTCGAACAAGCATGGCAACCCCAAAGAGTTGGATGAACCACGTAGTGGCTATGGTCTTGCAAGAGATGATTGGATTTCTTTTGTCATGACTCATATGTTTGATGACTTCATTGTAAGTTTAGTTTTTTGTTCTTTCAAAATAAGTAGATATATTAAGGTAAATGACGAATTAGTAAATTTGATATGTGGAATGTTTCACTTGACTAGAAACTAAGTGATCAACAGAAGGAGAAAAGAAAGAAGAACATATACCCCCATCGCCTTGTTCGTAAAAGATATGCACGATATGCTGAAGAAATAGTAAGTATAATTAAAATTCCTCATTATATAGGACTATTTTTTTCTTATTGGCATTGTGAAATTCGTATAACAATTTTTTCAGCATTTAATATTCATTCCTATTTAATATATGTTATTCTATTTTTCTTATTCTTAGGCAAATGAATTATGTAACGATGATGAAATAAATAGAGCTATTATTTGGAAGAAAGTAAGGGTTAATAAGGGAAATTCGATGGCCAAGAGTTGGAAAAAATAATAAACAAGATTGTGAGAAGCTATACATAAAAAACAATTATTGTATTTCAATGAAACCTTTCAAAGTAGTTATTTTTTTCATTTTGATGATAGGATGATTACATACAACAAAAGAGTAAGGGTACACTAGAAATTAATGGGACAACAGAAGATATTCTTACCAAATTACTCAATTCAGGAGAACATGGTGGGCATGTGAGGGTTGTTGGAGGTCATATCACTTCAAGATTATTCTTTTAATGTTGGTAGAAGATGGAAGACTGATGATGTTGATAGAGAGCTAATGATTGAGCAAAAGAGAGAGTTGGTGGAGGCTAGAAAATTAATTCAAGAACAAGATACACACATTCAAAAATATATAGCAATTGTCTACAAAAAGGGTGCATGTGGTAGTGATATTGATGACAAAGGCAGTTGCTTGGTAAAGTTAATTCAACCAAATGATAATGAAATGGAAACTGATAAGACTTTCCCCAGTTATGAAGAGTTTAATGATGTCGAAATGCAAGTTGTGGACAAAGTAGTTGCTTTACAGGTATATAAGTTGTGGTTGTATATATTATTGAAATAAAGAGTTAGTACAATTCAATGACACAACTATTTATCCTTTAGGGTGAACCAGTTATTTTGACATTGGATTCTAGCACAAACATTGTTGCATATGGAACAATTGTTGAGGTCAATGGAGTTAATCACTTTCTCCATGGTGTTCTGTTACCCAAGAATTGTATGTGTGTATCCATTGATGAAGCAATGCAAAAATCAACACGTTTGCCAGTTCTGATTCCCAATGAATGTGAAACTATTGGTGATGCTGTTGGAACCATGTAGCTTGGCCAAAATACTTGCTAATGCTATGAAACGAGGTACATCTAAGATGATATTTCAAAGTAAATATCCATGAAATTATTTAGTATTGCACCTATCTAAAAAGTTTAGAATTACAATTATTAGAAGTGTTAAATGAAAAAAAATTGCTCATGTAGAAAATAACCAGAATTTGTCATCAAGTGTGCCTAGATCGTTGCGCATGTTGTATTGTTATTATAAGTGTGCTCTTGAGAATGGAAAGAAATTGCCAATTTTTTTTGATCATGAGGTATTTCAAGATGATTATGAATTGAACTTTCACCTTGAGGATATCAATTCTTTGTATCACTTAAAGCCAATTTTAGGAAATTATGTGGTTGTTTACATATGGTAAGTCATCGAATTACCTTAAACTTTGCTTATTCTTTTATTAATTTATATAAGAAGCACATACTTTATTAGTTCAGTATTTAATATTTAATATAGTTTTGATTTTCTTTGATTTCAAATGGTAGGCACCTTTATAAAAAGTAGATGAAAGAAAATAAGATTGATAAATTCGTACTTGTAAATCTGCACAGCAATCTAAACTTTCAAAAAACCACATAGGAAAAAATAGGTAAAACTGAACAGTTGAACCAGAGGGCGAGTTTTTTAGTGGATAGGATGAGTGGTGCATCAATTAATCAATTGGTTTTGGTGCCAAGTTACAATGGATAATTAACATCCTTAATATCATTTCCAATTGATTATTTTTAGTGAATTGTATGCATTGATTATTTGTTTGTGTATAGTTTCCATTGGAATTTCAATGTCATTGAACCTCATAAAGAGATTGTTTACTTGTTGGATTCCCTAAGTCATTGTATTCGCGATGAGGATTGGAAATATGTTGTGGAAATGTGAGTTCATATATGTTTTTTATTATGCATTTAATTTAGTCATAAAACACTCATATATCAACTATGCTGAATGTATATATGAAGGGTGTTAAGATTTTTAATTCAAACAAAGGAAGGAAAGGAAGAAAGCATGTACAATGGGAAATAATCAAGATATCTGTACTTCTTTTTCAATCAAATATTTTAATGATCATTAACAATATGAATTGTCTTTAACGTAGGCCCCTAAATAGCCATATGTGAAACAATGTGGTTATTACATGATGAATTTTATGAGATAAATTACTGAAAAGGTTGTAACGATCGAAGGGGATGCACTATGATCGATAATAATATTATCTTTATTATCTCAAATAATTAGAAGTTATTTAGTTATCAATTTTTTTTCATTTAATTATATTTTATTCTTTAAGATCATATAATTTATGTGTGTTCATAATTCACCAAAGCTGAGTACTCTCAAGAAGAAATTAATGAAGTGCGCTCCAAAGTAGTCAAATGCATACAAGATCATATTTATGAATAAGTATATACATGAGTTCATCTTATTGCATTTGAAAATGATAATATTTAGTTATCATCTTCGGCTTACATCAGCATCGGACCCTTCCTTTGTAATAATCATTATGTATGCATGATTTGCATGTGCTTGATGTAGTAATAGTTTTTCTTAATCGCACAATGTTATCTTCAGTGTTTGCCATTTCACAGTTCTATAACCTTAATGATGTGACATTATGCTTAAAACCATAATGACTCTATTGTGAATTCCCAATTTGCTCATCTATACCATGCTAGCTTATCAGTTCGTTCGTATGATAGTTGTAAAGGAATTAAATTCTGTAATTTCAAAGTAAAATTTTTAAGCACCGATTGTTTTTATTTTTCCATGTCAAGTTGTCGTTGTTGTGTCCATGTTTGGCCAGACAATGCATATGCATCATGTCATAATCAGGATGTAGTTCACTTGCACACACTCTTTGAAACCTTGCAACTAGCGTGTTTCCTTTACTTAATGTTGATTATCTTCTTGTAATTTAAGTGAGGCAAATTTCTATAGTTCTTTGAAGTTATAGCCAGGACATTGGTTATACTTAGAGGAGTTATTTGTCTGTCTTTTCATCTATAAGTATTGGAGCTATATTGGCGAATTTGTTCCTCCTTCCTTGTTTCATCGTGATGGTTTTGCTGAAATAGGACCTAGAGGTAGAAATTAGAATATGTGTTGTACAGATTTCTATCAAACTCAATTTGTTGAAAGGTTAGCTTCTCCTTATTAGAAATGTATCGTCTGCTAATTGCAAAATCGCTAAAGATTGTGGGATACCTATTTTTTCTTTGCTACATGAATCCAATTGATAGTATCTGCATTAAAGCCTATTTTTTTACCCTATGCTCAGAGCACTTCTTGCTTACATTTGAATTTGAATAGATGTGCATGTTTATTCCCTTTTTTATGCAATTATCGTTATTGGATTGTTATTGAATTGGATTAAAATCAGGTGATTTTTGTTTTCACAGGCAGGAAATGATATATTAGAAGTGCACAAGCGTGGAAATATGATCCAACAAGACAAGATATTTTAGAATTCATATACATGATTCCCTATTTGTTGTGGGTACTATTTAGTTTTATAAACTTGGCTCGGAAGTTTATGAAATATAGCTACACACTTTTTTGGTTTAATTGTTGTTAGCTTACGAGTCTATTGAAGACGTGTTGATTGTAATTCATACATGTAGATTCTTGATAATGATACTTGGATGATGTTTGGATTGATTTTATATAAAGTTTGATTAATATAATTTGAAGTGTGTTAGCCCAATATTTTTTAATTATTTAAATAATTAATATTTTAAATATAAGACAACAATTTTATAAACATATTATTTAAATAAAATAATAATTTTAAAATAATGCAAAACACAATTAAAGATGATGGTTTTAAAATATTGTCAAACTATTGTCTTTCAATTGAAAACACAACGGTTTTTTTGTTGTTAAATTGTTGTCTACCTCAAACAAAATATAACAATTTATATTTGTTGTGAATTTGTTGTCTACACCATCCAAAGACATCGGTTTAAACACATTGTGAAACGGTTGTCCAAAGCACTCAAAGACAATGGTTTAAAATCATTGTTAAATTGCTGTCAATCATGCTAAAAGACAACAATGAAAAACTGTTGTCGTTAACTAAAAGATAACGATTTTTAACTGTTGTCTTTGAGTGTCCCTTTTAACAACACTTATTTTAACAACAGTTTTTTGAATCGAGAGATAACGGTGAAAAACTGTTGGCAATAAGAGTTTTTCTTGTAGTGTTAAAAGAACCGAGGGATAACTATCTCATCCTTTGCCTATACGAGGTTAGTCGAGCCATTGTACTTTTTCTGATTTCACTAATGAAGTCCAGCTCAAGGTGACGTTGATCGACATTACCTTGATTGTATAGTAACATGCAAGTGGATTCTTCATCAACATCATAGGAATCACTGCTTCACTGTCATAAACTAAATGAAAAGACATCATCCCCATGCTCCCCCGCGGGTTGGTTTGTTATGCCCACAAAATACTTAGTAGTTCTTTGATCTAGCAATTGCCCACATTATTAAGTTTGGTTTTGAGTACTCAGATAATCTCTCAGTTTGTAATTTCTTCTTAGCTATTTCTTCGAGGGTATGCCATGGAAGTGAAAGCTTGGAGAATACTAAAATCTTCATACCATTCTCAAATTTTGCACCCTTGGAATTGCCTCCCATTATCTAAGAAAAGTTTGTGGGGGATTCCAGATCGGCACAAGTTGTTGATCCATAAGAACTTGATAACTATTTACTCCGTGATCCTAGCCAAAGCTTCTTTCTCCACTCATTTAGAAAAATCGTTTACCACTACGAGTATAAACTTCTTTTGAGCAGGGATGGTAGGAAAGGGGCTTATAATGTCCATTCCCCACTAATCGAAAAGGTAAGAAAGCAAGGATGTCTTCAAGGGCTCGAGTGGTCAGTGGAGAATGTTTTAATGTTTTGACAGGAAACACAAGTGGCCACCAGCCGAACGACATCAGCTTGTAGAGTGGGCCAGAGGTACCCAACCAATAATATCTTTATAGCCAGCATTCAGCTTCACCTAGGGCTATCGTAATAGTCTTGATGAACTTCTTGTAAAACATAGCCAACGTCGTCCAGTTTGATACACTTGAGCAATCGGCAGAGAAAGTTCATTTAGAGAGATGATCCTCTATCACGGTGAAGCGGCTAGCCCTCTTTTTGATGTCTCGATCTTGTTCCACACCGATTGGCAAGGTTCCATGCTGAAGATAAGAAACAACAGAGCCTATCAATCGATCGGCTCCTCTATGTTTACCTATAGCTCGATTTGGGCTATTAATAAGGCTTGTGCTACGAACTTGTCTAGGACCTATGTGGGCAATGAACTGATCATTCTTACTAATTCATTCACTTTCTGATTATCCGCTCAGGCTATCATATGTAGAGAAATCTCCAGGAAATCAACTTTTAGCTTCTCATATACTTCTATGTATACTTTGAGCCGCTCATTGTTAACTTTAAATTTTCCAACCAACTGTTGGGCTATCAGTTGTAAATCTAAGTAAATGACCACTCTGATTGCTCCTATAAGATCGATGCATGTGAGGGCAGTAATCCAAATACAAATGAAGAAGAAAAGTGTAACAATCCTACACTTTTCTTTTACAAGTATATAAAAGAAAATGCATAATAAAAGATTTCATTACTAACACTTAGAAGGATTGAAGTTGATCAAGCTCGTGTTTTGGTATTGATCTGCCAACAGTGATTGGGCATAGTAGAGTCACAACAGTTGGTAAACAAAGTAGTAGATTGATTATTGGAGCTTGTATGGAAGTGTTGTGTGAAGTGCTAGTCGAGCAGATCATTTAAAGGATGTTGAAGGTGCCTCGAACCTCAATACTGATCTCGAAAAGTTTGGCTTCTTATCAACTCTGAAGTCTGCAATTTCTATTTGTGTGAGTGCACCTCCAAGTGTTCTGAGGCGCCTCTAATGCACCTCCGAGGTGCCTCCAATGCACTCCAAGGTGCCTTTGCACAGATCTGACCGCGGCACTTCCACTAGGTCTAAGGTACCTCTAAGCGCTACTCCAAGGCATCTCTGCACACTTCGAGGTGCCTCAGATACTATTCATCTGAGGCTGGTTTTTACCATTTGATCCTGCAAGTTCATGTTAGCCCAATAACTAAAAATAACTTACAAAATAGAGTTAGCATAGTTAAAATAAAATGATTATTAATTAGATCCTGTCTTCCCAATACAAGGATCTAGTTATGGTCTTAGCTTAGACATCTAAAATAGATCTAAGTTGGACTACACCTATAGTCCCATCGGAACTCATCCACAGTAGATTACTCTCCTTCAGTGACTTACCTCACTTACCATTTGTAGTCACTTGACTTGTCTTTTGATCCACCAGGTCTTACTGCTAGTTGTCAGGTCTGCAGACCTAACTAGATTTCAAACAACTGTCAGGTCCCGCACACCCAATTTGACTTCCTGCAGGATATCAGGTCACTCCTTGATCTATCTGGACTTTATGCTAGTTATCAGGTCCTCAGACCTAACTGGGCTTTAGCCTAGTATCAGTTCCTCTAGACTCGTTAATTCTTGCATTCTTAGTAAAGAGGTTAGACAAATATTTCACCTAACTTTAATTCATTTGTTATTCATCAAAATCTGAGTTTGACCATTGATACTAATGGCACCAATAGCTCCCACGTGTTTTAATGCTTGGAGTCCAGATAGCAGAGCTTCATATTTGACTTTATTATTAGATGCACTACAATTCAACAAAAGGGACAACTGCTTCACATCTTTTGAGGGAGATTAATAAAACTCTCACTCCACTACCTTGCCAAGTAGAAACGTATATTCTCCAAGTATCCTCTGGTTCTAGTGCACTTCAGTCAAGAAATCGACTAGGGCTTGGTCCTTGATAGTTGTGCAGGGCTGATACTGTATATCATATTCACTTAGCTGCATAGTCCATTCAATCAATCTCCCTAAGGCTTCTGGATTTATCAGCACTCTGCCCATGATGCTATTAGTGAGGACTATGATAGGATCAAAGAAAATAGGGTCACAAGTGATGAGCGATCAAAACTAGTCTGAATGCTAGTTTCTCAAGAGCAGTGTACTAGCTTTCAACACCCTTTAATAGATGGCTCAGAAAATGCATAGATTGTTGTACATTGCTATCTTCCTTGACCAACACTGATCCCACTGCTTCTTCCATAACTGACAACTAGAGCCACAGTTGCTCTCCGACTTCTAGCTTGAAAAGAGATTGTAGCGTCTCCAAGTATTCTTTGAGATCCACAAAGGCCTTGTTGCAATCCTTGTCCCATTGGAATTTGATAGCTCGGTGAAATATTTTGAAGAAAGGGAGTGTTTGGTTGGCCGATTGGGAGATAAACTTGGAGAGCATAGTGATTCAGCCTATTAATCACTCAGTCACCGTGCTTCTTTAAGATTTTACGGGGCATAAATATTTTTGAGTGCTTAAACTTTTCTTGGGATGACCTCGATCTCCCATTCAATGACAATATATCCTAGGAACTGACATCTTTTTGTTTTGAATAAACACTTGTTTCGGTTCAACTTGAGCCCATATTTTCATAGGGTGTTGTAGGTTTCTTCTATGTCTGAAATTAAATCTGTCGCTTAAACGGATTTGATCATGATATCATTTATATATACTTTAATATTTCTTCTAGTTTGATGTTAGAAGATTTTGTCCATAAGCCTTTGATAGGTTGTTCCTACATTCTTTAGTCAAAATGGAATAAGATTATAGTAGAAAGTACCATAGGTGGTAATAAAACTAACATTTTCTTTATCTTCTCGAGCGAGGGGGATTTGGTGGTATCTTTGATATGTGTCGAGCATACAGATCAGTTCACTCCTAGTGGTGGAATTAGCCATTTAGTCAATGCATAGGAGTGGGTAGTAATCTTTGGAGTAGACCTTATTGAAGTCTTGGAAGTCAATGCAGACTCTCCATTTATCATCAGGTTTAGCCACCAGGACTACGTTGGTGAGCCAAACTGAAAATTATACTTCTCGAATGTGCCCTACTTCCAATAACTTGTTGACTTCCATTTGGATGATCTTGTTCTGATCTTCACTGAAATCCTTTTTCCTCTAATTGAACTAACGGGCATCTGGAGGAATGTGGAGCTTGTGTCCTATCAAGGACGGAGCAACATCCATAATTTCCTATGGTGACCAAGCAAAAATATCCCTATTACAGGATAGGGACGACACCAATTCTTTCTTCATTTTTGGGGACAGATCGACTGCAATTCACGTGACTCCTTCTATCCATTCAAGGTGGATTTTCACTTCTTCTCTCCCCTTGTTCAGCTAAGATAGGGCTTCTTGTTGTATGGCATGCACCCCTGCTATTTGAGTTTTTTGAGCTTTGCGCATCTTCTTTTTGACCACATCCACATAGCACTTCCGCGCCACCAGGTAGTCTTCCTTTATCTCCCCTACTTGGCCTTTTATAGGAAATTTTATATTTTGGTAGAAGATGGATACTTCCTCTCAAAATTCATGTAGGAAGGGTCTTCCCAGGATGATGTTGTAAGAAGATGGGGCATCCACTGCTATAAAGTTGCTCCTTTGAGTCCTCATCAACGATTTGACTCCCAAGGAGATGGCCAATCTGACCTGACCGAGCGGCTGCACTTCGTTGCATGTAAATCCATACAGAGCAGTAGCTATAAACTGGAGCTCACCTTGACTTTTTACATTTTATTGAAGGCTGCTTTGCAGAGGTCATTGACAGAACTTCTCGTGTCGATAAAAACTCTAGCTACCTCAAAGTTGGTAATAATAGCTTTAATGATTAAGGCATCATCATGAGAGAGCTCTATCCTTTCAAGATCCTAGAGCCAAAAGTTGATCTAGGGGTCTTCTGCTTACTCTTGGCTGGAATCAACTGCATGGATTTTGAGTCTATGACCATGGATTTTTCTCGCTAGGTTGGAATCTCCATCAGTGGGTCCTTCGAAAATCATATTCACCCTTTTTACCACATCATTACTCTAGTTTTCTTTCTGTTTAGTTTGAGTAGGTTCCATACCATTATGAAGGGAAGAGAGGTTGGCTGATAGTAGTCGCATATTGGTCGATCGACTAACTATGTCGGAGCTTGGTGTTGGAAGTCTAATTAGCTGTGAAACAATTTGGGGAGGTGATCGTCCTTACTCAGTCGCTCGATGACTATCCTGGACGTATTGTTGGCAATCTTGGGTATTGCATATCTTGGTTCAGTAGTAAGTATAGAATGTGGGTATCCAGCGACGAGGCTCAACAAAAGAGGTTCGCGCTACTTCCACATGATGTACTATTCTTCCTTCCCGAGCCATGGGGAGAGGATTTGATCGAGGTTCTTTATGTCACAAGGGAGGAGGATGATTTTCTGCTCGACTGAGAAGGAGGGAGTTAGAGTAGGTACTTCCTTCTTCTGAGTGGCTTGAGTTTCTTCCACGTTGATATATTTAACAGTTCACCCCAATAGACTATAAAAGTCCTTGCAGGGCTTCCTCACCAAGGAACGAAAAAAATCTCCATCAATGAGTCCCCGAGAGAAGACACTCACCAGTATTTCAGAGGTGGAGGAGAGAACATCCAAAGTCACCTGATTGAACCACTTTATGTACGTCTTTAATGATTCCTTTTCTCCCTACTTGAGGGCGAAGAGACTCAGGTTGATTTTTGTGATACCTTCGATTGTTGGCAAAATGATGCAAGAAAGTCCTCTTGAAATCTTTAAAGCACATAATGGAATCATTAGGATCCGGTCGAATCACATTTGTGCTGAACTAGATAAGATAATTAAAAATGCTCAACACTTGACTCCATCCATGTACTAGTGCAGCATATTGGTATTTTTGAATCACCAAAGATGGTATTCAGGATTAGTGGAGCCTCTATATTCTCCGACCGATGGAGGTCGAAAATGCTTGGGCAATTTATCTTCAAGATCCTCATGACAAAAGGGCATGCTTGGCTGCTCGAGGGAATCATTAGTGGTAGGGGGCTTTCCTCACCTAAGATCATGGAGAAGCGAATCTGCAACAGAAGAAGCCTAGGACCAATCAGCTTTGGCTAAGTCCTCTGCGATTGTTCAAAACAAGGCCTTGGGGAACTCAACCTACTGCCTTTGCTTGGATTTTCTATCGGTGGCTTACGACCCTTCGGACAATGTTGTTGGTGCCTTCGAGAGGGGTGGCTCAGTAGCCTATTGCTTTTGTGCCAACGCTTATGCTTTGGCTATAATCAATATATCTAAGCTTCTTGTGACAAAGTAACAGTTGTAAACTTGCCAGCGCCATCCATCTTCACGTTCCAAATTAGGCAGAGAGGTTCTCATAGACGTCGCCAAATTTAATCCCTTCTGGAAGCTGTGAGCTGTGGACCATAAATGAACTAGAGTGGAAGTTGACTAGGAGTAGGACTTCCGCTGAAGGACTCCAGAAATCGCCTGTAAATACTAACAAAGGGGGAGAAAAATAGTCGATAAGTGGGCTAGGGGATTCCTAGTGCAGCTACTATGATGATCAAGTTAGAAACAAAGGGAGCAAAATAGTGGTATAAGTGGAAGAAAGTATGAGACTATGTGCACGCGAACCTATAGAAGAGGAGAAGCCCCCCCCCCCAATAACGTCTCTCATAATCCCTGCATTTAATAAGGCATCATCTCACTGCAGACAACATGTCCCATCATCATGCTTATACTGTATCTAGCAATTACATTGTGAGTACAGGGAGGATGTATTGTGTATCTGTACATACATATACGATCTTTTGACTCCCTGACAAACTCACGTACTGTATTAATAGTGAAATGGGTTTATCGGCCAAGAGGCCTATTGGGCTGTTAGTTAGAGGATGAGCCCAACATAGGGAGTCCACTTTCTCATAAGGCTTAAATGGGCTATGATAGTTGTTAGCTAGAACCCTAGAGTCAATCATTTGATGATTGTATTTTGGACTTATTGTATCATATTCTATATAAATAAAGGCATTTGGATTTTGGTTATTATACTTACTTGTATTGGTGCCAAATAAACTAAGTATAATAATGCCCTTGAGTAGATGGTTCTCACCTATATCAATCGGTTAGTTGAACCGATAGTGAGATGATATAGGGAACACTACTCTTAATCATTCCTAGTCGAGTATTAACATTCAGGAACAATGTTAATGCAATAAGACTAGTATGTAGGTCAACTCGATGACTTGATCTCACAAGTCATGGATATAGAGATATCAAGTTGACACATGGGTATACATTAGAGAATGTATACTGAATGACCCGCCATGAGAAAGTATCATGGATCGTTATATGAGTGTCATATACTTTCTCATGTGGCTATTAGTATGACTACTAGTCCTTAGACCTGAAGTCACCATAGATCCCTACATAAGGAGTTATGTACTTTGGTTTCGTCAAACATCACCCGTAACTGGGTGGACTATAAAGGCGATTACTGAGTATATAACAAATTATGCAGAGGGATGTGAGTGATGTAGATGGGATCTATCCCTCCTATATGACGGGAGAGACATCGGTATTCTTGATAGAGTGAGACCACGAAGTGCATGGCCATGCCCAAATGAGTCAATATAAGATATTGAACTCATTTGATTTAGTGAGTCTACTTGGTGTTCAAGATTTAGATTGATCAGAGGATGACACGGTCTATGCCTCACATTGATCAATCTAGATGTCTAGGATAGAAGGACACTTGTCATATTTTGTGAGGAGTCACAATTAGTAATCACAAGGTGATGTCGGATCTCGACATTCTTGTAACTTGGGTAGTAATGATGTGTTGCTAGATACCGCTCATTACTTATGCTCCTAAATGGGTTTAGGGCATTGCCAACGTTACAAGAACCTATAGGGTCACACACTAAGGACAATTAGATGGAGATTAGGTTCATATGATGAACCAAGAGGATTAGATTCATTTGATGAATCAAATTGGATTAAGAGTAATCCTAATTGCGCTAACTTGAGTTGGACTCAAGTGGATTCATGTATTCAATGAGTCTAATTTAGATTATGACTCATTAAATCAACTTAATTTAATGAATTAGATTCATTATATTAAGTTGGCTTGAATCAAATGGTTAGATTAGATCAACCATGAAAGATATTTGGTCAAGTTTGACTTGACTTGAGAGAAAGATTAAAAGTCAAGTTTAACTTCACTTTATGCCACCTCATTAGTGAGTTGGCATTGATGTGGACCAATGATGTCACTCCATATCATCATGGGTGCCACCTCATGGAAGTTACAAAGCCATTCTCTTTAATGGCTTCACATTAATTGCAATTAATGCAATTAATTTGGGGTTACACATGGAGAAGTGGCCGACCACATTTTTGAATGAAATGGATTCATTTTTCATTCAAGTGGTATTATTGCATCTTCTTCCTCTCAAGCTCTCCCTCTCCTCCTTCCTTGGTCGAACCACATAGGTGCTAGCACACCTTGGTTTTTGGTCACCTCCACCTAGTGTGTTCGTGTGGATACGTGTACAGAGTTGTCTACATTGACAACTTCGAGATCCGGCGTACCGAGGACGAGCGGAATACGCAAAAGGGCACGCAACAAGGGTAAAGATCTTCATCATGTAGATCTAGAAGTTTTGTAACTCGTACTCGTATGTTTTCGAATTTTTCTTCGCACGAGATCCGTTGGCTAGGGTGATTCGGGGTTTCCGCGACGCGAAAAAGTAATTTTCGCGGCCCGAAAAACCCAACAATAGTATCCCAAAAGGGAGTGCAGCCTTATAGGCAACTAGAAAACTATTCTTGAGATTTTCGGACCACAAAAATCGATTTTGGCGTTGCGGAAACCCCGAATCCCATGTCACCGGATCCGTGCAAAGTTATAAAATTTCGTAAAAACTTCGTGTATATGTTTTCTAGCCTAGATCTACACTAGATCTACAAGGAAGAGACTTATTCCTTTGTAGCGAAGCCCTTCGCGTATCCCGCTCCTCCAAGGTTCGTCGGATCTCAAGGTTGTCAAGTGTACAACCCTCTATGTGTATCCACACGAACAAAATATGGAGAAACCAAAAAAAAGGTGTGCTAGCACCTTTGAAGGTCTCGGCCAAGGAGGAGGAGAGGGAGAGAAGAAGCAAGGAAGAAGATGGAAGTTACACCAAGCACATCAAATGCTCACATAAAGTGGCCGGCCACTTCAAGAGGGGATTTTATCTCCATGGGATACCAAGAGTCACAACTCTTGGTCTCCCTCATGAGGTGGCACACACATGTGCTAGCCTTGATGATGTGGAACATCATCATTGACCCACTCAATGCCAACTCACAAATGAGGTGGCAAATGGTCAAGTCAAACTTGACCCTTCATCTTCCTCTCAAGTCAAGTCAAACTTGACCACTTCTCTCCCATGGTTGATCAAATCTAACCATTGGTTCAAGTCAATTTTAATTTAATGAATCTCTATTCATCGAACTAAATTGGCTCAATGAGACTAAGTCCAAATTAGACTCATTTAACATATGAACCAAATTGAGTCCAACTCAATTAGTTTACTTAGGATAACTTCTTAATCCAATTTGGTTCATCACATGAACCAAATCCTCTTGGTTCATCAAATGAACCTAATCTCCATCTAATTGCCCTTTGTGTGTGACCCTATAAGTTCTTGTAATGTTGGCAATGCTCCTAAACCCTTTTAGAAGAATAAGTAATGAGCGGTATCTAGCAACACATCATTACTACCCAAGTTACAAGAATGTTGAGATCCAACATCATCTTGTGACTACTAATTGTGACTCCTCACAATATATGACAAGTGTCCTTCTATCCTAGACATCTAGATTGATCAATGTGAGGCATAGACCGTGTCATCCTCTGATCAATCTAAATCCTGAACTCCAAGTAGACTCACAAAATCAAATGAGCTCAATATCTCATATTGACTCATTTGGGCATGGCCATGCACTTCGTGGTCTCACTCTATCAAGAATACCGATGTCTCTCCCGTCATATAGGAGGGATAGATCCCATCTACATCACTCACATCCCTCCGCATAATTTGTTACATACCCAATAATCGCCTTTACACTCCACCCAGTTACGGGTGACGTTTGACGAAACCAAAGTACATAACTCCTTATGTAGGGAACCATTGTGACTTCAGGTCCAAGGACTAATAGTCATACTAATAGCCACATGAGAAAGTATATGACACTCATATAATGATCCATGATACTTTCTCATGGCGGGTCATTCAGTATACATTCTCCAATGCATACCCATGTATCAACTTGATATCTCTATATCCATGACTTATGAGATCAAGTCATCGAGTTGACCTACATGCTAGTCTCGTCGCATTAACATTGTCCCTGAATGTTAATACTTGAGTAGGAATGATTAAGAGTAGTGTTCCCTATATCATCTCACTATCGATTCAACCAATCGATTGATATAGGTAAGAACCTTTTACTCAAGGATGCTTATTATACTTAGTTATTTGTCACCAATATAAGTAAACATAATAACCATAAACAAATGTTTTTATATAGATAAGAATATGATACAACGAGTCCATACAATAATCATCAAATGATTGACTTTAGGGCTCTAACTAACAATCTCTCACTAGCACTAGTGTCAATCAGTATAGGCTCTAAGGCCCAATGACCTAGTGTGACCATCATGCTTTCTCTGTGCCAAAGCCTTGGTCAAGGGATCTGCAATGTTAGCCTCAGTGGGTACTCTACAAATCTTCACATCTCCTCTATCGATGATCTCTCGAATGAGATGGAAGCATCGTAGTATGTGTTTGGTCCGCTGGTGTGAGCGAGGTTCCTTAGCCTGTGCTATTGCTCCATTGTTGTCATAATAGAGCTCTATGGGATCAGCAATGCTAGGAACCACCCCAAGCTCAGTAATGAACTTGCGGATCCAAACTGCCTCCTTTGCTGCTTCTGATGCAGCAATATACTCAGCCTCTGTTGTAGAATCAGCAACTGTGTCCTGCTACGAACTCATCCAGCTCACAGCACCACCATTCATGCAAAACACGGACCCTGACTGCGATCGATAGTCATCCTGATCAGTTTGGAAGCTAGCATCACTGTAACCCTTTACAGCTATCTCGTCATCGCCTCCATATATCAAGAAATTCTTTAGTCCTTCTCAAGTACTTAAGAATATTCTTGACCGCTATCCAGTGACTTTCACCTGGATCTGACTGGTATCTGCTCGTCATACTCAAAGCATACGAGACATCAGGACGAGTACATAGCATGGCGTACATCATAGATCCTATAGCCGAAGCATAAGGGATCTGATCCATGCAGACTCTCTCCTCTCTATAAGAGGGACCTTGAGTCTTCGAAAGACTCACACCATGTAGTATGTCGTCCACATACAATATAAGGAAGACAACTGTGCTCCCAACAACCTTCTTGTAGACACAAGATTCATCTTCATTCTTGATGAAACCAAACTGTTTGATTGCATCATCGAATCGAAGATTCCAGCTCTGAGAAGCTTGCTTTAGTCCATAAATGGACCTATGCAGCTTGCATACTCTGCCAGTATGCTGTGGATCTACAAAACCCTCAGGTTGTGTCATGTACACATCCTCGAGCAGGTTTCCATTCAGAAACGCGGTTTTGACATCCATCTGCCAGATCTGCAATAGGTAGCATGATCCGAATGAACTTAAACATCGCTACTGGAGAAAAGGTTTCATCATAGTCAATACCATGAATCTGCTTGAAACCTTTAGCTACCAAGCGACCCTTATAAATAAGTCCATCCATGTCAATCTTTCTCTTAAAGACCCACTTACACCCAATGGGTTTGACCCCTTCAGGTGGACCAACCAAAGTCCATACTTAGTTAGTGTACATGGATTCCATCTCAGATCTCATGGCCTCTAGCCATTTCTCGGAATCTGGTCTCATCACAGCTTCCTGATAGGAGGTAGGCTCATCCTCAATGAGCACAACGTCATCATGGTCAGATAAGAGAAATGAGTATCTCTCAACGTACCCTATCAGACCTGCGAAGAGGTAGGTCTACTTGAACTGGTTGTTGTTCCTCAACTCTTTGTGGAACAACATCATCCACAACACTTTGTGGTTCCAGTTTAACTTTCATCGAGGCTTCAGTGCTATGGTCCACATCTTGAACTTCTTTAAGATCGAACGTACTCCCACTAGTCTTTCTAGAAACAAAATCCCTTTCTAGAAATACCCTAGTCTTAGCCACAACTATCTTGTGTTGACTGGGAATGTAGAAGTAATATCCCTTCGTTTCCTTGGGATATCCAATAAAATAGCACTTATCAGATTTGGGTCCCAATTTGTCCTAGACTTGACGTCGAACGTAAGCCTCACAATCTCAAATCCTCATAAAAGACACCTGGGCATCTCTCCCAGTCCATATCCTATATGGTGTCTTTATTACAGCCTTAGATGGAACTCGGTTGAGAATGAAGGCTACTGTGCCTAGAGCATAGCCCCAAAGATACATGGGAAGATCTGTGTGACTCTTCATAGACCGTACCATATCTAATAAGGAACGATTTCTCCTTTCGGATACACCATTCCACTGTGGTGTTCCAGGAGGAGTGAGTTGAGATAGAATCCCACACTCAGCTAGTAGTCACGAAACTCATGGCTAAGGTATTCACCACCTCGATTTGATCGAAGTATCTTAATACTCTTTCCATGCTGGTTTTGTACTTTATTCTTGAATTCTTTAAACTTTTCAAAAGATTCAAACTTATGTGTCATCATATACACATAACCATATCTACTGAAATTATCAGTAAATGTAATGAAGTACCTATAACCACCCCTAGCAGCGACATTGAAAGGTCCACATACATCACTATGTATAAGTCCTAACAAGTCAGTCGCTCTCTCGCTATGTCCACTAAAGGGAGTCTTGGTCATCTTGCCTAGTAGGCATGACTCGCATGTCTCATATGATTCAAAATCAAATGAGTCCAGCAAACCATCTTTATGGAGTTGGGATAAGCGTTTGTCATTTATATGACCTAAGCGACAGTGCCAGACATAGGTTTCGTTCATGTCATTTGACTTGAACCTCTTGGTACTTATGTTATATATAGGGTTCTCAAGGTCTAGAATATAGAGTCCGTTCATCAGAGGTGCACTACAATAGAACATATCATTTAAATAAATTGAACAACATTTGCTCTTTATTATAAATAAAAAGTCTTTCTTGTCTAAACAAGAAACTGATATAATGTTCTTAGTCAAAGTAGGCACATAACAACAATCATCCAATTCTAGTACAAGCCCAGAGGGCAGAGATAGAGAATAAGTTCCTACAGCAATATCAGTAACCCGTGCTCCATTGCCAACTCGTAGGTCCACCTCGTCCTTCGTCAATGCTCTGCTATTTATCAACGTCTACACATTAGTACAAATGTGAGAAGCACATCCGGTATCTAATACCTATGATGAAGAAATAGATAGATTGACTTCTATAACATATATACCTGAAGTGGAAGTTCTACTTCTCTTCTTCTTAAGATCTTCCAGGTAGACTTTCCAGTTCCTCTTCCAGTGCCCGGTTTGACCACAGTGGAAGCAGGTAGCATCATTGGCGACCCCTCCTTTGGATTTCAGTGTCTTGCCTTTGCCCTTAGCTTGGGACTTTCCCTTACCGTTAGGCTTACCCTTGCCTTTTCCCTTTTGCACCATTAAAATCGAGTTGGAATTAACCTTCTTAAGGTTGATCTCAGCAGTTTTCAACATACTCAGAAGCTCAGGCAGTGTCTTGTCAATTTCATTCATGTTGTAGTTTATGACAAATTGACTGTAGCTCTCTGGCAAGGATTGCAAGACCAAATCAATGGCCAGCTCTTGGCCAAGGGGGAATCCTATCCTCTGTAGGTTTTTTATGTACCCAATCATCTTGAGTACATATGGACCTACGGGAGTCCCGTCTTGCATCTTACATTGAAATAGTGCCTTAGAGATCTCAAATCTCTCGTGCCTAGCTTGTCCTTGATATAGTTGACGAAGATGTTCAACCATATCATAAGCTCCCATCAACTCATGTTACTTTTGAAGCTCAGAGTTCATGGTTGCGAGCATGAGACAGGACACATCTAATGCGTCATCTTGATTCTTCTTATAAGCATCACGGTCAGCTAGCGTGGCAGTGGCAGGAGGTGCCTCAGGAATGGGCTGCTCCAGGACGTATAGTTTTCATTCATGTGTGAGAACAATTCTCAGGTTCCTGTACCAATCCAGGAAGTTAGCTCCGTTGAGCTTGTCCTTATCAAGGACATAACACAGGGAGAAGGAGTTCGTGTTTGACGACATGGTAATCTACAACAAAAAAATGCAGAAAAATAAATTGTTAGCTAGACCCCTAGAGCCAATCATTTGATGATTGTATTTTGGACTTGTTGTATCATATTCTATATAAATAAAGGCATTTGGTTTTTGGTTATTATACTTACTTGTATTAGTGCCAAATAAACTAAGTATAATAACGTCCTTGAGTAGAAGGTTCTTATCTATATCAATCTATTGGTTTAATCGATAGTGAGATGATATAGGGAACACTACTCTTAATCATTCCTAGTCGAGTATTAACATTCAGGGACAATGTTAATGCAATAAGACTAGCATGTAGGTCAACTTGATGACCTGATCTCACAAGTCATGGATATAGAGATATCAAGTTGACACATGGGTATGCATTACAGAATGTATACTGAATGACCCGCCATGAGAAAGTATCAAGGATCGTTATATGAGTGTCATATACTTTCTCATGTGGCTATTAGTATGACTATTAGTCCTTAGACCTGAAGTCACAATGGTTCCCTACATAAGGAGTTATGTACTTTGGTTTCGTCAAACGTCACCCGTAACTGGGTGGAGTGTAAAGGCGATTATTGGGTATGTAACAAATTATGCGGAGGGATGTGAGTGATGTAGATGGGATCTATCCCTCCTATATGATGGGAGAGACATCGGTATTCTTGATAGAGTGAGACCACGAAGTGCATGGCCATGCCCAAATGAGTCAATATGAGATATTGAGCTCATTTGATTTTGTGAGTCTACTTGGAGTTCAGGATTTAGATTGATCAGAGGATGACACGGTCTATGCCTCACATTGATCAATCTAGATGTCTAGGATAGAAGGACACTTGTCATATATTGTGAGGAGTCACAATTAGTAGTCACAAGATGATGTTGGATCTCAACATTCTTGTAACATTGGGTAGTAATGATGTGTTGCTAGATACCGCTCATTAATTATGCTCCTAAATGGGTTTAGGGGCATTGCCAACGTTACAAGAAACTATAGGGTCACACTAAGGACAATTAGATAGGGATTAGGTTCATATGATGAACCAAGAGGATTAGATTCATTTGATGAATCAAATTGGATTAAGAGTAATCCAAATTGGGCTAATTGAGTTGGACTCAAGTTGATTCATGTATTCAATGAGTCTAATTTAGATTATGACTCATTAAATCAACTTAATTTAATGAATTTGATTCATTATATTAAGTTGGCTTGAATCAATTGGTTAGATTAGATCAACCATGGAAGAGATTTGGTCAAGTTTGACTTGACTTGAGAGGAAGAGGAAGAGTCAAGTTTGACTTGACTAATTGCCACATCATAAGTGAGATGGCAAGATGTGGACCAATGATGATGCTCCACATCATCATGGTGTGCCACCTCATGGAGGTTACAAGCCTCCTTTCCCATTAATGTGGCCGGCCACATTAAATGAGTGGGAGTTACTCAAGTGGCCGGCCACACAAGAGAATGAATGGGAATGAATTTTCATTCAAGACTCATTCACTCCATCTTCTTCCTCTAGCTCTCCTTCTCCCTCTCCTCCTCAACTTGGCCGAACCACACAAGGTGCTAGCACACCCTTTGTGTGGTTTTTCTCCTCCTACGTGTTCGTGTGGATACTTCTAGAGGGGTATCTATTTTGATACTCTCGAGATCCGGCACAGTTTGGACGAGCGGGAACGCGAAGGGCTTCCCTTCAAAGGTATAACCTTTTCTTTTGTAGATCTAAGTGTAGATCTAGGTAGAAACTCGTATTCGTGTGTTTTCAAACTCTTTCTTTGCACGGATCCGTTGGCTATGGGCTTTCGGGGTTTCCGCGACGCGAAAAAGCGATTTTCGCGGCCCGAAAAACCCAACAGTGGTATCAGAGCCACATGCGAAGACGAATACGAGTTTATTTTGTGTTTTATGAAAACTTTTCAGTTCTATAATATTCTGTAAATTTATGATTTTTATAGTTTTTAAGGGTATTTTTCTCGTAGAAGCGAAGCACAAGTGTTTCGGCACTTGTAGGCTTCGACTACCGAGAAGTTTTTCCCAAAACGACTAAGTTTCGCCCCAAAATTTTTTGGGACAATGGGCTAAGGCACTGTTAGATCGCAAAGGAACCCTCGCGATGGTTAGATCTCGGGTAGGGGCGCTGGCCTTGGCCCCGCAAGGGGATTCGTTCCGCGATTGCGCCCGAAAATCGCTAAACGGAACCGCCGAGAAATTGTACTCGTAGAAATTGTAAAAAAATTATAGGAAAAATTACTGAAAATTATAGAAATATATAATTTTGAATTATATATTATTTTTGTGATAGTCATGGCTCAAAGACCCAATTCGATTGGAAAATTTGTGTTGTAATTCATAATACGGCCTGCGTGCCGTGATGTGATGTGCGTGTTGTAATTTTATTTTTCGCGACCTGTGCGTCATGCCTTTCTCTTTTATTCTTGTTGTAAATTAGTTTATACTTGAATGTAACTCGAGTTTCAAAAATGTATTGTACAAAATTTGAAGCGGTGGAAGGTCCACTCAAGACGGAGTTACGAGGAAGGCGCGAGCAACACAAGGTGGTCAAAAGGAAGGCGCTTGAGAAGTTGTTGACCTTAGGTTGACCATCCGATCTTCTCATTGGCTTGAGAAGATTGTAGTAGGGCCATGACATAATCACAAAATTTAGTTAATTACTTGTGTATGTGATGCATGTTTAATTAAATAATTAATTAGTGCCTAACGATTAAGATTAGATCTAAATCGTGCACAAGATGCACCCTTATGATTAGATTAGATCTACATCGTGTACAAGATGCACCCTATTGATTAGATTAGATCTATATCATGTATATGATACAACATCGATGTTTAGATTAGATCTAAATAACGTCAACTCTAATGCCTACCGTGCCATGATACCTACCACTACCTCGATCGCATGTTGTTGTCGAATCTGCCAAAGCAGAGTAACACATACTATCTTGGTAGGGTACGGAGGGACAATCTTGGTCCCGCCTATCAACGCATGGGTGAGTATAACTCAATTAGATTGAGTAACTAGTTAACTCAATTGGATCGAGTTTAACTATAGGCATTCTTCCAATGGTTGGAAAGGTAGGACAAAATCATGTTTATATTAATTCTCGGGCGTATTAGCCAAAGCTAACTCGAGTTTTAATATCAATGCGGATCATGATCCTATAAACAGGAGTTGCATAGAGATGTAATTGGTAATCGTTACCTACCGATCATACTAAGTCTTGGGCGTATTAGCCAAAGCTAACTCAAGGGTTAATATGATTTGGATCTTGTCCCACATGAATTATAGAATTCAGTGGGAGCATCATTTAGTTAAAGGCCTAATTAAATGATTAAGAATATGATATTTATTGCTGCATTTATTTCTATTGTAGATTACCATGACGTCGAATACGAACACCTTCTCCCTGCGATCTGTCCTCGAGAAGGACAAGCTCAATGGAGCAAACTTCCTGGACTGGTACAGGAACTTGAGAATAGTTCTCACCCAAGAACGTAAACTGTACGTTCTGGAGCAGCCCATTCCGGAGGCTCCTCCCGCCAATGCCCCGCGAGCTGACAAAGATGCTTACAAGAAGCATCAAGATGATGCATTAGATGTGTCCTGTCTAATGGTCGCGACCATGAACTCTGAGCTTTAGAAGCAACACGAGTTAATGGGCACTTACGATATGGTTGAACATCTTCGTCAACTGTATCAAGGATAAGCCAGGCATGAGAGATTTGAGATCTCAAGGGCACTGTTCAGTGCAAGATGTCAGACGGGGCTCCTGTAGGCCCATATGTACTCAAAATGATTGGGTACATAGAGAACCTACAAAGACTGGGGTTCCCACTTGGCCAAGAGCTGGCCACTGACCTAATCTTGCAATCCTTGCCGGATAGCTACAGTCAATTCATTCTAAACTATAATATGAACGAAATTGACAAGCCACAGCCCGAGCTGCTTAGCATGTTAAGAACTGCTGAGCTGAACCTTAAGAAGGCTAAGCCCAACACTGTTCTGATGGTTCAGAAACATAAGGGCAAGGGCAAACCCAAAGGCAAGGGAAAGTCCCAAGCCAAGGGCAAAGGCAAGGCACTGAAGCCTAAAGGAGGGGTCGCCAAGGATGCTACCTGCTTCCACTGCGGTCAGACCGAGCACTGGAAGAGGAACTGCAAGGTATACTTGGAGGATCTTAAGAAGAAGCGAAGTGAGACTTCCTTCAGGTATATATGTTATAGAAGTCAATCTATCTATTTCTACATCATGGGTATTAGATACTGGATGTGCTTCTCACATTTGTACTGATGTGCAGGCGCTGAGAAATAGCAGGGCATTGACAAAGGGCGAGGTGGACCTACGAGTAGGCAATGGAGCAAGGGTTGCTGCTGTTGCTGTAGGGACTTACTTTCTATCTCTGCCCTCTGGGCTTGTACTAGAGTTAGTCGATTGTTGTTATGTGCCTGCATTAACTAAGAACATTATATCAGTTTCTTGTTTGGATGAGAAAGGTTTCTCGTTTACAATAAAAAACAAATGTTGTTCTGTCTATTTAAACGATATGTTCTATTGTAGTGCACCTCTGATAAACGGACTCTATATTCTAGATCTTGAAAGCCCTATTTATAACATAAATACCAAGAGGTTTAAGTCAAATGACCTGAACCAAACCTATCTCTGGCACTGTCACTTAGGTCATATAAATGATAGGCGCTTATCCCAGCTACATAAGGATGGTTTGCTGGACTCATTTGATTTTGAATCATATGAGATATGCGAGTCATGCCTACGAGGCAAGATGACCAAGACTCCCTTTAGTGGGCACAGCGATAGAGCGACTGATTTGTTAGGACTTATACATAGTGATTTATGTGGCCCTTTCAATGTCGCTGCTAGAGGTGGTTATAGGTACTTCTGTTGGTGCGGGAAGCATCCGACGATCGAACCCGAGTTTTGATAATGACAAAGGATTCAAAGTTAAGGTGCTTTGTGATCTGACAACTTTTGCTGAGTGTTTCAGGAAAGTCCTAGCTGCGGTTAGGCAAGGGAAAACCCTAGGGGGCGGTAATCCTAAGTCATAGGGGGTGGTAACCCTATGCGGAAAGTCTTGGCAGTTCGATGGCTTCAGGCAAAAGTCCTAGGGTGTGGTAACCCTAGGTGAAAAGTCCTGGTGTCGCGAACCAGGTGAAAGACTGGACTAGCCGGGAAGCGGATGTCCAGCAGGAAGTCCGGAAGCGTCGAGTGCTGAGCAAAAGTCCAGTCAATCTGCAGGATCGGCTGGCAAAAGGTAAATCTCCTGAGTGGAGTAGGTGAGGACGCGTTCCCCGTAGAGGGAACAGTAGGCGTCGGGTCAACCTAGGGTTTCCGGTTGGAAATCCGAAGTCAGACCCGGACAATCCGAAGACTGTCGTTTATTCTTTACTATGTTTTATCAGTTTCTAACGTTGTCTTGCAGGTTATGCAATTGCTCGGACTAACCTTGTTTTGCAGGAGAAGGAGCTGCTGGAAAAAGGTGGTCCGGGCGCCCGGGATGGATCCGGGCGCCCGGAGGTCCGGGCGCCCGGGACCAAACTTTATCCCTGCCGTGACTTCGCCTCGTGGAGCATCCTGGTTGGTTGGCCACGTCACACTCCAGGCGCCCGGAAGGGATCCAGGCGCCCGGAATATCATATATAAAGAGGGTCAAGGGAGCGGCTAAATAACAACGAATACAACAATCTTCTAAGCAATCTCCCTGCGACAAGCTGCTAACGACTCGATCCAAAAAGTGCTGCAACGACACCCCGACAACCCGGAGCTTTAAATTTAGTCTTTTGTTGTCGGTATAATCTGTTTACTACTTTGAATTGTACTTAGTCTGTAATATCTTTATCGTGCTTATAGTTGTTGCCCACGGAAAGCGATCAAGGATCGCGGGCCTTCGAGTAGGAGTCGCCTTAGGCTCCGAACGAAGTAAATCTCCTTGTCTCTCTGTGTTTATTATTTCTTTATTCCGCTGCGTTTTTACTCGTTTGTTTTACGAATCGAAAGAAATAGCTACGCACGCTATTCACCCCCCCCTCTAGCGTGATCTCGATCCAACAATTGGTATCAGAGCGGGGTTGTTTTGGATTGGTGCAACCACCTTTCAAAACAAATTTTTCTTTCGATTTTATATTTTTCGGAGTCAATTAGAATCTAGCCTTATAGCTTTATTCTAATTCTTTTATCAAATCGGCTTTTGCCCGAAGTTGGTGCAACACCACTCGAGCTCGTAATTCTTTATTCCCGCACTACTAATCCAAGACTTAGTCTTGGAACATATATTTTTGTTGTTTTTGTTGCATATTACAAATGTCTCAACAAGAGGGGTTCAGTACTATCGTCCTCCACTATTCTCCGGAGATGATTTCGGTTACTGGAAGGGAAGAATGGAGACATATCTGAAGATCCAGTTCGAAACATGGATGATCATTAAGACGGGACTTCAGCTACCTTCCGATGACGACGGCAAACCAACCCCCTGCGAAAAGTGGGACGCCTCTCTAATCAAAAAGGTGGAAGCCGACGCCAAAGCTACCTGCACCCTCCAGTGCGGACTTACCAAAGAAGAACTCAACAGGGTCGGCCCGTTCTCTTCCGCAAAGGAGCTCTGGGAAAAGCTAGTCGAAATCCACGAAGCCACTAACGACACCAAGGTAAGTAAAAGAGATCTTTTACTTAATAAATTATATAATCTAAAAATGCAGGAAGGCGAGACGGCGAGTTCTCTATATGCGAGAATCCAAGACATCCTCAATTCTCTTCACGGAATCAGACAGAAGATAGAGAATCGGGACGTCATAAGGTATGTTTTAAACTCGTTTCCAAGGAACACATTGTGGGCATCAATAGTAGATGCCTACAAAGTTTCCAAGGACTTGTCTTCAATAAAATTAGACGAATTATTTTGTGAGTTTGAACTTCATGAGCAGACTAATGCACAGCCAACCGAGAAAGGTATTGCGTTGGTTGCAGGTACAAGTCGAACACGGGAGCCGAGATCACGACGAAGAACGGAGCCGGAGTCAGAAGTTGAACCAGACTCAGACGATGAAGACATTGAAATTACAACCGAGCTGGTAAACCTCGTAAAGAAGCTCTACAAGACGAAGGGCTTCAACAAAAGAGATCTAAAAAAGGTAGTGAAAACGAAGGTTCACAGAACTCAAAAATGAAATTTGAAGTGACATGCTACGGGTGCAACCAAAAAGGGCACATCAAATCCAACTGTCCTAACCTGAAGGAGGTCAAAAAGCAAAGAAGGAAAAAGGTCCTTAAGGCAACATGGGACGAATCTTCATCGGAGGACGATGACGACGAGCTCGAACAGACGAGTCTACTCGCAATAATGGCCCGGGACCAAATCGTCGAATCCGGAAGCGAGAGCGAGTCTGAGGCGGAGTCCGAGCAAAGCCACAGATCCGTATCCGTTTCCGAAGAACCAGACCCCGCTATAAGTATCTCCCGGTTAAACATTTTAGTTAGTTACTTATTGCACAAATTAGCTAAGTCAAACCTGAAAGTTAAGTCACTTCTAAAGGAAGTAACTGTCCTTAAAGAAGTGGCTGACACTAAACCCTTACCTGACCAGAGTCAGACTGAATTTCCAACTCAAGTTCAAAAACTTAAGGAAGAAAATTCAAGTCTAAAAAATCAAGTTAAAGATTTAAAAACTACCTTAGAACGGTTTCCTTTGGGCTCCAAGAACTTGGACTTAATTCTTGGGACACAAAGGGTCATTTACAATAGAACTGGGCTGGGATATAAAAGTAAATATAAATCTTACTTATCCTTAATAAACAAACAAAGTAGTAACTCAGTCCAAGCATGGGTCCCCAAGTCCAAATTGATCAATCAAGTTGGACTTGGTCAATACTGGGTCCCGAAGGATCAAATACACTACCTCGATAGACCATATCGAGGCCGTGATCCAGGGGGAGCAAAAAGAAAAACGATATTAAAAATATAAATTCAAAATTCAAAATTAACCTATAAATTCAAAATTCGAAATTAAATTATAAATTCAAAAATTAAATTCAAAATTCGAAATCAAATTATAAATTCAAAAATTAAATTCAAAATTCGAAATTAAATTATAAATTCAAAAATTAATTTCAAAATTTGAAATTAAATTATAAATTCAAATTCAAAATTCGAAATTAAATTATAAATGCAAAAATTAAATTCAAAATTTGAAATTAAATTATAAATTCAAAAATTAAATTCAAAATTCAAAATTAAATTATAAATTCAAAAATGAAATTCAAAATTCGATATTAAAATATCAAAATTCGAATTTAATTAAATCAAATTAAAACCCAAAGGAAAGCTCCAGATTATCTGACACCTCCAAACTTAATTCACCCGATAAGGGTAACCAAGAGCAGACTACCCGGCAGGGTAATTAAGGTTAGATAAAATGGGCTAGGTTTAACTTGACCCACAGTACTGGTGAAGTTTTTGGATGATAGTACGTTAGGGAAGCTTGGGCATCGCATGTCTAGGAAGATATGGCTTCGACCTGGTGCATTTGGCCAAGTGGAACTGACCGAAGCTACCCTTAAATGGATCCTAACTAGTTAGACCAAGGTTTAGTATTAAGCTCAATGGGTAGGACTAATTGGAAAACCTCGAAGGCATGGTTACTTTAATGAGTTCCTTGTGACTCACCATAGCCCAGAAGTTTATCCAAAGAATGCTTACTTGTTAAACCCAAAGCTAAACCTGAATCTAACACAAAGTTAAACCAATTCCTTAAACTGAACCTCAATTCATCTCACAACAATTATAGGGTTCCCTGATTGAAAATTTAGATCGGGTGAGATGACTAAATTAAAATTGACTTAAATCAAGTTAATTCAACAAAATTATTTCAAACTTATTTTAAACCCAATTTCAAAATTATTTTAAACCCAATTTCAAAATTATTGTAAACCCAATTTCAAAATTATTTTAAATCCAATTTCAAAATTATTTTAAAACTCATCTTTCAAAAATCTTTTAAATTAAACTTTAAAACACTTTTCAAAACAATTATAACAATATTATTGTTAACTTAGCCTGGGTAAGATAAAATTCTAAGGAGTCTACTTCAGTCAAACTATCTTTCTATCCATTAACAAGAAACCAATTCATTCACTTTATGTGTAGGAGTTGGATCAATGGATGTTGGATAGTGGATGTTCTAGACATATGACTGGAGATAAATTGAAGTTTTCAAAGCTCAAACTAAAAAATTTAGGATCAGTTGCATTCGGCAACAATGGTCAACTTAAGGTAATCGGAAGAGGTAATATCGAACTCAACTCCGATTTTATTATTAGAAAAGTTTTGTTAGTTGAAAATTTCAATTTCAACTTACTAAGTATAAGCCAATTGTGTGATAGCGGATACTTAGTCACTTTTGACAAAAGCTAGGTGTTTAGTCAAAAATATTGAAAATCCTGAAATCACACTTAAGGGACTTAGGAAAAACAATATGTACTCAATTAATCTACCCACATCCTTAATAAAGTGTTTTATAACACAGGAAGAGGAAACTGACTTGTGGCACAGAAGACTGGGTCACACTCACACTAGACTCATTTCAAAAATGAGTCATAATGGTCTAGTTAGAGGTTTGCCCAAACTAAAATTCATTGAAAACTCAATCTATAATGCTTGTCAACAAGGAAAACAAACTAAGTCAACACACAAATCAACAAATCTAGAAAGAACCAACTCGTTACTTGAGCTCCTTCACCTTGACCTATTTGATTCACATGGAGCCAAGTCACTAAGCAAGAACCAGTATTGCTTAGTAATAATTGATGACTACTCTAGGTTTACATGGGTAAGATTCCTAAAAACAAAAGATGAAACCTATGAAATATTTAGTAATTTTAATAGAAAATGAAAAAGATACTAAAATTAAAAGAATAAGAAGTGATCACGGGGGAGAATTTGAAAATCATAGATTTACTCAATTTTGTAAAATAAATGGATACCTACATGAATTTTCATGTCCTAGAACCCCTCAGCAAAATGGTCTAGTGGAACGTAAAAATAGAACACTACAAGAAGCCCCTAGAACTATGTTAAATGAATATAATTTAAATCACCAATTTTGGGCTGAAGCAATAAATACTGCAAATCATATTCAAAATAGAATTTTAATTAATAAATTTCACAAGAAAACCCCTTATGAACTATATTATCATAAAATTCTTAACTTAAATTATTTAAAAATATTTGGGTGTAAAGTTCACATTTTAAACACTAAAGATTATTTAGGAAAATTCACACCCAAATCTAACCCAGGAATATTTTTAGGATACTCCTCAAATAGTAGAGCCTATAGAGTCTACAATCAAAACACTCTAAAAGTTGAAGAAACAACTAATATAATATTTGATGAAGAAAATAATCTAAATGAGAATCTTGATCCAAGAAATATAGAAGATGATGAAATTCAACCAAATCTTAATAAACCAGAGGAACCAGCCCCTGACCCGATTATAAGACCAACTAGGGCCAGTACTTCTCACCCACCTGACCAAATTTTGGGTGATCCAAACCTAGGAGTCAGAACTAGATCTTCCTATAGAATTCATAGTCAGATTGCCCTAATTTCTAAAATCGAACCTAAAACAATAGAAGAAGCACTACCTGACCCGGACTGGATCATAGCTATGCAGGAGGAATTAGCCCAATTTGAGAGAAACCAAGTCTGGGACCTTGTACCTAAACCCATAGATAAATCAATAATAGACACCAAATGGGTGTTTAGAAATAAGTTGGATGATCAGGGTGATATCATAAGAAACAAAGCCAGACTAGTAGCCAAAGGGTTTACTCAAGTTGAAGGATTAGACTATGATGAAACCTATGCACCGGTAGCCAGACTCGAATCCATTCGAATGTTATTAGCTTATGCAGCAAATAAAGGGTTTAAATTATACCAAATGGATGTTAAGTCAGCCTTTTTAAATGGTTTCATCAAAGAAGAGGTCTATGTAAGCCAACCCCCAGGATTTGAAGACTTAAACAATCCTAATCATGTATTTAAGTTAAAAAAAAGGCCTTGTATGGACTTAAACAAGCCCCTAGGGCATGGTATGAACGGTTATCCAATTACTTAATATCCAAAGGCTTCAACCAAGGTCAAATAGATCCAACTCTATTTGTAAAAACTGTAGAAAAAGACATCTTCATAGCCCAAATCTATGTTGATGATATAATTTTTGGATCCACTAACTCTAAATTTCTAAAAGAATTTGTTAGATTAATGGAAAATGAATTTGAAATGAGTATGGTTGGTGAACTTAATTTTTTATTAGGCTTACAAATAAAACAAACTAAAGATGGAATTTACATTTATCAAACTAAATATGCTAAGGAATTAATTAAAAAATTCTGCATGGAAAATTCAAAAATAATAAATACTCTAATGGCAACCAACATCAACATTGACTCTGACCTAGTAGGAAAACCAGTAGACCCAAAATATTATAGAAGTGTAATAGGTAGTTTACTGTACCTAACTGCAAGCCGACCTGATATATTGTTTGCTGTAGGTATGTGCGCAAGATACCAATCCTGTGCAAAAGAGTCACACTTAACCCATGTTAAAAGAATACTTAGGTACATTAAAGGTACTCTAAATATAGGACTCTGGTACCCTAGAACTTGCACCCTTGACCTTCTTGGCTATTCTGACTCAGATTACGCTGGATGCAAGTTAGATAGAAAAAGCACAAGTGGCAGTTGTCAATTTCTAGGGCAATGTCTTGTAAGTTGGTCAAGTAGAAAGCAACATTGTGTTGCTTTATCTACCATTGAAGCTGAATATATAGCCTTAGGTGAATGCGCATCTCAATTGCTATGGATGATGCACACTCTTAAAGACTATCAACTAGAATATAATAAAACAAAATTTTCAATTGATAATATAAGTTCAATAAATCTAACAAAAAACCCAATTCATCACTCAAGGACTAAACATATAGAGGTGAAGCATCATTTTGTAAGGGATCATGTAGCTAAGGGTGATATTATACTCAACTATGTTGAGTCAAAATCAAACCTAGCTGACATTTTCACAAAACCCTTACCTGAACTTGAGTTCAGCTCACTAAGAAGACAAATAGGTATGTGTTGGGTAGAATAGATACTATAACTTTATATTCTTACTTATTTTTTATAACTTCTAGGCAAAACTGATTTTCCAAAATCCCCACTTTACTAGACTTTCGAAAGTTGGATTTAGTCTAGGATTTCACCCTAGAAATCATGTTCCCTCAGGACTCAGCCAGAGCATCTCACAAACACCTAGGTTTACCTTGATTGTATTTGTAAAACATAGAACGGTGTGAGATGCATAGGGTACAGACTGGACTCAAGAATGCTTATTTCTGTGCATCAATATGAGTCTGGGCGTTAAATACATGATTAACAGTAATCAAATCAAGTCTTCCAGCCTAAGTACAATCTAACTGGATCAATTGACTTGACTTGACTAACCAAGTGAACACTGTTGCCCTCTAGGCAATCAGCAAGTAGCTAAACGGTTAGACAGTTGATGGAGGAAATAATAAGTTTAAGCATGTCTGTACTTAAGGGATCTGATACCTGATCAAAACAAATCTTTACTCATGCTTGGACTGTAGGGCTCTAATACCTTATTTAAGCTGAAACCTCTTCGAAATTTGGAAATTTCAAAATTTGGAAATTTGAGCTTAAAAACCTGAATATCCTCTTTCAAGAAACTTTTTTTAAATTGAAAATTCTACTTGAAAATCTTTAAAGTTGAAAATTTTATTAGAAAATTTTTGAAGTTAAAATTTTTTTAAAATTTCTGAAGTTGAAAATCTTGTTAGCAAACTTTTGACGTTGAAAAGTTTTAAAATTTCTGAAGTTAAAAAAAAATTGTTTGTACAAATTTCTGAAGTTGAAAACTCTGTTAACAAATTTCTGAAGTTGAAAATTAGGTTTTTCAAAACTGGCTCATTTTTGATGTATGGCAAAGGGGGAGAGTAGAGAAATTCAAAGAAAGAAATAAATTCAAAGAAAATATTTTAAAGGGAGCTTGTTTATGCGTATTCTTAAAGGGAGCTTGTATTAAGGGGGAGCTATGTTTATGCCTATTTTTGCTATCATGCTTATCTTGCTTATCTTGTTTCTTGTGTTGCATAATTTTAACTTAACTTTGAATTACGTGTTGCCATAATCAAAAAGGGGGAGATTGTTGGTGCGGGAAGCATCCGACGATCGAACCCGAGTTTTGATAATGACAAAGGATTCAAAGTTAAGGTGCTTTGTGATCTGACAGCTTTTGCTGAGTGTTTCAGGAAAGTCCTAGCTGCGGTTAGGCAAGGGAAAACCCTAGGGGGCGGTAATCCTAGGTCATAAGGGGTGGTAACCCTATGCGGAAAGTCTTGGCAGGTCGATGGCTTCAGGCAAAAGTCCTAGGGGTGGTAACCCTAGGTGGAAAGTCCTGGTGTCGCGAACCAGGTGAAAGACTGGACTAGCCGGGAAGCGGATGTCCAGCAGGAAGTCCGGAAGCGTCGAGTGCTGAGCAAAAGTCCAGTCAATCTACAGGATCAACTGGCAAAAGGTAAATCTCCTGAGTGGAGTAGGTGAGGATGCGTTCCCCGTAGAGGGAACAGTAGGCATCGGGTCGACCTAGGGTTTCCGGTTGGAAATCCGAAGTCAGACCCGGACAGTCCGAAGACTGTCGTTTATTCTTTACTATGTTTTATCAGTTTCTAACGTTGTCTTGCAGGGTATGCAATTGCTCAGACTAACCTTGTTTTGCACGAGAAGGAGCTGCAGGAAAAAGGTGGTCCGGGCGCCCGGGATGGATCCGGGCGCCCGGAGGTCCGGGCGCCCGGGACCAAACTTTATCCCTGCCGCGACTTTCGCCACGTGGAGCATCCTGGTTGGTTGGCCACGTCACACTCCAGGCGCCCGGAAGGGATCCAGGCGCCCGGAATATCATATATAAAGAGGGTCAAGGGAGCAGCTAAATAACAACGAATACAACAATCTTCTAAGCAATCTCCCTGCGACAAGCTACTAACGACTCGATCCAGAAAGTGCTGCAACGACACCCCGACAACCCAGAGCTTTAAATTTAGTCTTTTGTTGTCGGTATAATCTGTTTACTACTTTGAATTGTACTTAGTCTGTAATATCTTTATCGTGCTTATAGTTGTTGCCCACGGAAAGCGATCAAGGATCGTGGGCCTTCGAGTAGGAGTCGCCTTAGGCTCCGAACGAAGTAAATCTCCTTGTCTCTCTGTGTTTATTATTTCTTTATTCCGCTGTGTTTTTACTCGTTTGTTTTACGAATCGAAAGAAATAGCTACGCACGCTATTCACCCCCCCCCCCCTCTAGCGTGATCTCGATCCAACAACTTCATCACATTTACTAATGACTTCAATAGATATGGTTATATGTACTTGATGACACATAAGTCAGAATCCTTTGAAAAGTTCAAAGAATTCAGGAATGAACTACAAAACCAGCTTGGTAAGAGTATTAAGATACTTCGATCAAATCGAGGTGGAGAATACCTTAGCCATGAGTTTCGTGACTACCTAGCTGAGTGTGGGATTCTATCCCAACTCACTCCTCCTGGAATACCCCAGTGGAATGGTGTATCCGAAAGGAGGAATCGTACCTTATTAGATATGGTACGATCTATGATGAGTCACACAAATCTTCCGACATACCTTTGGGGCTATGCTCTAGACACGGCAGCTTTTATACTCAACCGAGTTCCATCAAAGGTCGTGATAAAGACACCATATAGGATATGGACTGGGAGAGATGCCCAGGTGTCTTTCATGAGGATTTAGGGTTGTGAGGCTTACGTTAGACGTCAAGTCTCAAACAAATTAGGACCCAAATCCGACATGTGCTACTTTATTGGATATCCCAAGGAAACTAAGGGATAATACTTCTACATTCCCAGTCAGCACAAGGTAGTTATGGCAAAACTGAGGTTTTTCTAGAAAGAGACTTTGTTTCTAGAAAGACTAGTGGGAGCACGTTCGATCTTGAAGAAGTTCAAGATGCGAACGATAGCACTGAAGCCTTGATGGAAGTTGAACTGGAACCACAAAGTGTTGTGGATGATGTTGTTCCAACAAAGAGTTGAGGAACAACAACCAGTTCAAGTAGACATACCTCTTCGCAGGTCTGATAGGGTACGTCGTCAGCTTGAGAGATACTCATTTCTCTTGTCTGACCATGATGACGTTGTGCTCATAGATGATAAGCCTACCACCTATCAGGAAGCTGTGATGAGACCAGATTCCGAGAAATGGCTAGAGGCCATGAGATCCGAGATGGAATCCATGTACACCAACCAAGTATGGACTTTGGTTGATCTACCTGAAGGGGTAAAATCCATTGGGTGTAAGTGGGTCTTTAAGAGAAATACTGACATGGATGGACTTATTTATAAGGGTCGCTTGGTAGCTAAATGTTTCAAGCAGATTCATGGTATTGACTATGATGAAACCTTTTCTCCAGTAGCGATGTTTAAGTCCATTCGGATCATGCTTGCTATTGCAGCTTACCAAGATTATGAGATCTGGCAGATGGATGTCAAAACCGCGTTTCTGAATGGAAACCTACTCAAGGATGTGTACATGACACAACCTGAGGGTTTTGTAGATCCACAGCATACTAGCAGAGTATTCAAGCTGCATAGGTCCATTTATGGACTAAAGCAAGCTTCTCGGAGCTAGAATCTTCGATTCGATGATGCAATCAAACAGTTTGGTTACATCAAGAACGAAGATGAACCTTGTGTCTACAAGAAGGTTGTAGGGGACATAGTTGTCTTCCTCATATTGTATGTGGATGACATACTTCTCATTGGGAAGGATATCCCTTTGCTACAGTCTGTCAAGACTTGGCTAGGGACTTGTTTCTCAATGAAGGACTTAGGTGAAGCATCCCGTATTCTAGGGATACAGATCTATAGAGATAGATCTAAGAGATTTCTTGGCCTAAGTCAGAGTACATACATTGACAAGGTACTCCTTCGGTTTGCCATGCAGAACTCCAAGAAGGGGTTTCTGCCGATGTCACATGGCGTGAGTCTTTCGAAGACTCAAGGTCCCTCTTCTAGAGAGGATAGAGACCGCATGGATCAGATCCCTTATGCTTCAGCCATAGGATCTATCATGTACGCCATGCTATATACTCGACCTGATGTCTCGTATGCTTTGAGCATGACAAGCAGATACCAGTCAAATCCAGGTGAAAGTCACTGGATAGCGGTCAAGAATATTCTTAAGTACTTAAGAAGGACTAAAGAATATTTCTTGATATATGGAGGCAATGATGAGCTAGCTGTAAAGGGTTACAGTGATGCCAGCTTCCAAACCGATCAGGATGATTACCGATCGCAGTCAGGGTTCGTATTTTGTATTAATGGTGGTGCTGTCAGCTGGAAGAGTTCGAAGCAGGACACAGTAGATGATTCTACAACAGAGGCCGAGTACATTGTTGCATCAGAAGCAGCAAAGGAGGCAGTTTGGATCCGCAAGTTCATCACTGAACTTGGGGTGGTTCCTAGCATTACTGACCCCATTGAGCTCTATTGTGACAACAATGGAGCTATAGCACAGGCGAAGGAACCTTTCTCACACCAGCGGACCAAACACGTACTACGATGCTTCCATCTCATTCGAGAGATCATCAAGAGAGGAGATGTGAAGATTTACAGAGTACCTACAGAGGAAAACATCACAGATCCCTTGACCAAGGCTTTGACACAGATGAAGCATGATGGTCACACTAGGTCATTGGGGCTTAGAGCCTACACTGATTGGCACTAGTGCTAGTGGGAGATTGTTAGCTAGAGCCCTAGAGTCAATCATTTGATGATTGTATTTTGGACTTGTTGTATCATATTCTATATAAATAAAGGCATTTGGTTTTTGGTTATTATACTTACTTGTATTGGTGCCAAATAAACTAAGTATAATAACGTCCTTGAGTAGAAGGTTCTTATCTATATCAATCGATTGGTTGAATCGATAGTGAGATGATATAGGGAACACTACTCTTAATCATTCCTAGTCGAGTATTAACATTCAGGGACAATGTTAATGCAATAAGACTAGCATGTAGGTCAACTCGATGACTTGATCTCACAAGTCATGGATATAGAGATATCAAGTTGACACATGGGTATGAATTAGAGAATGTATACTGAATGACCCGCCATGAGAAAGTATCATGGATCGTTATATGAGTGTCATATACTTTCTCATATGGCTATTAGTATGACTATTAGTCCTTAGACCTGAAGTCACCATGGTTCCCTACATAAGGAGTTATGTACTTTGGTTTCGTAAAACGTCACCCGTAACTGGGTGGACTGTAAAGGCGATTACTGGTATGTAACAAATTATGCAGAGGGATGTGAGTGGTGTAGATGGGATCTATCGCTCCTATATGACGGGAGAGACATCGGTATTCTTGATAGAGTGAGACCACGAAGTGCATGGCCATGCCCAAATGAGCAATATGAGATATTGAGCTCATTTGATTTTGTGAGTCTACTTGGAGTTCAGGATTTAGATTGATCAGAGGATGACACGGTCTATGCCTCACATTGATCAATCTAGATGTCTAGGATAGAAGGACACTTGTCATATATTGTGAGGAGTCACAATTAAGTCACAAGGTGATGTTGGATCTCAACATTCTTGTAACATTGGGTAGTAATGATGTGTTGCTAGATACCGCTCATTACTTATGCTCCTAAATGGGTTTAGGGGCATTGCCAATGTTACAAGAACCTATAGGGTCACACACTAAGGACAATTAGATGGAGATTAGGTTCATATGATGAACCAAGAGGATTAGATTCATTTGATGAATCAAATTGGATTAAGAGTAATCCAAATTGGTCTAATTGAGTTGGACTCAAGTTGATTCATGTATTCAATGAGTCTAATTTAGATTATGACTCATTAAATCAACTTAATTTAATGAATTAGATTCATTATATTAAGTTGGCTTGAATCAAATGGTTAGATTAGATCAACCATGGAAGATATTTGGTCAAGTTTGACTTGACTTGAGAGGAAGAGGAAGAGTCAAGTTTGACTTGACTAATTGCCACATCATAAGTGAGATGGCAAGATGTGGACCAATGATGATGCTCCACATCATCATGGTGTGCCACCTCATGGAGGTTACAAGCCTCCTTTCCCATTAATGTGGCCGACCACATTAAATGAGTGGGAGTTACTCAAGTGGCCGGCCACACAAGAGAATGAATGGGAATGAATTTTCATTCAAGACTCATTCACTCCATCTTCTTCCTCTAGCTCTCCTTCTCCCTCTCCTCCTCAACTTGGCCAAACCACACATGGTGCTAGCACACCCTTTGTGTGGTTTTTCTCCACCTACGTGTCCGTGTGGATACTTCTAGAGGGGTATCTATTTTGATACTCTCGAGATCCGGCACCGTTTAGACGAGCGGGAACGCGAAGGGCTTCGCTTCAAAGGTATAACCTTTTCTTTTGTAGATCTAAGTGTAGATCTAGGTAGAAACTCATATTCGTGTGTTTTCAAACTCTTTCTTTGCACGGATCCGTTGGCTAGGGGCTTTCGGGGTTTCCGCGACGCGAAAAAGCAGTTTTCGCGGCCCGAAAAATCCAACAGTGGTATCAGAGCCACGTGCGAAGATGAATACGAGTTTATTTTTGTGTTTTATGAAAACTTTTCAGTTCTGTAATATTCTGTAAATTTATGATTTTTATAGTTTTTAAGGGTATTTTTCTCGTAGAAGCGAAGCACAAGTGTTTCGGCACTTGTAGGCTTCGACTACAGAGAAGTTTTTCCCAAAACGACTAAGTTTCGCCCCCAAAGTTTTTGGGACAGTGGGCTAAGACACTGTTAGATCGCAAAGGAACCCTCGCAATGGTTAGATCGCGGGAGGGGCGCTGCCCTTGGCCCCGCAAGGGGATTCGTTCCGCGATTGCGCCCGAAAATCGCTAAACAGAACCGCCGGGAAATTGTACTCATAAAAATTGTAAAAAAAATTATAGGATAAATTATAGAAAATTATAGAAATATATAATTTTGAATTATATATTATTTTTGTGATAGTCATGGCCCAAAGACCCAATTCGATTGGATAATTTGTGTTGTAATTCATAATACGGCCTGCGTGCCGTGATGTGATGTGCGTGTTGTAATTTTATTTTTCGCGGCCTGTGTGTCGTGCCTTTCTCTTTTATTCTTGTTGTAAATTAGTTTAGACTCGAATGTAACTCGTGTTTTAAAAATGTAATGTACAAAATTTGAAGCGGTGGAAGGTCCACTAAATCACCCAAGACCTAGTATGATCGGTAGGTAACTAATTACCAATTACATCTCTATGCAACTCTTGTTTATAGGATCAAGATCCGCATGTATATTAAAACTTGAGTTAGCTTTGGCAAAATCGCCCAAGAGTTAATATAAATGTGATTTTGACCTATTTACCAACCATTAGAAAATACCTATAGTTAAACTCAATCCAATTGAGTTAACTAGTTACTCAATCTAATTGAGTTGTACTCACCCATGCGTTGATAGGCGGGACCAAGATTGTCGCTCCTCACCCTACCAAGATAATATGCGTTGCTCTGCTTTGGTAGATTCAACAACAACATGTGATCGAGGTAGTGATGGGTATCACAATATGGTAGACATTTCGAGTTGACGTGATTGAGATCTAATCTAATCGACGATGTGTATCATATACTTGATTTAGATCTAATCTAATCGTGGAGGTGCATCATGTACGCGATTTAGATCTAATCTAATCGTTAAGGCACTAATTAATTACTAATCTAGCATGCATCACATACACACATACAAGCAATTAATTAAATTTTGTGATTAGTCATGGACCTACTACGATCTTCTCAAGCCAATGAGAAGATCGGTTGGTCAACCTAGGGTCAATAGCTTTCTCAAGCTCCTCCCTTTGACCGTCATGTGTTGCTCGCACCCTCCTCGTAACTCCGTCTCGATTGGACCTTCCACCGCTCCAATTTTGTACATTACAAAAGGTGAAACTCGAGTTACATTCGAGTCTAAAAACTATTTTACAACAGGAATAAAAATAGAACGGCATGACGCGCAGGTCGGGAATCCAGTACAACACACACAATTACACAAAATGGCGCGCAGGCCATATTATGAATTACAACACATATTTCCAATCAAATTGGGTTCTTTGGGCCATGACCATCACAAAATGATACATAATTTTAAATTATGTGATTTCCATAAATTTTGATAATTTTTCTAATATTTTTACGATTTTATGACTCGTAACTTCCCGGCGGTCCCGATTAGCGATTGTCGGGCGCAATCGTGGAACGAAGCCCCTTGCGTGGTTAGGGGAAGTACCCCTACTCGCAATATAACCATCGCAAGTGTTCCTAAGTGATCCTACAGTACCTTAGCCCGCTGTCCCAAAATATTTTGGGTGAAACCTTGCCGATTCGGAAAGTGTTTCTCGGTAGTCGAAGCCTACAAGTGTTCAAACACTTGTTGCTTCGCTTCTACAAGAAAAATACCTATAAAATACATAAAAAAGATAAATTTACAGAAAGTTACAGAACTGATATTTTTCATAAAAATACAAATAAAACACGTACACATTTTGAACGTGACTCTGATACCACTGTTGGGATTTTCGAGCCACAAAAACCTCTTTTTGCGTTGCGGAAACCCCGAATCTCATGCCACCGGATCCGTGCGAAGTTATAAAATTTTGTAAAAACTTCGTGTACATGTTTTCTAGCCTAGATCTACACTAGATCTACAAGGAAGAGACTTATACCTTTGTAGCGAAGCCTTTCGCGTATCCCGTTCGTCCAAGGTATGCCGGATCTCAAGGTTGTCAAGTGTACAACCCTCTATGTGTATCCACATGAACAAAAGATGGAGAAACCAAACAAAAGGTGTGCTAGTACCTTTGAAGGTCTCGGCCAAGGAGGAGGAGAGGGAGAGAAGAAGCAAGGAATAAGATGGAGGTTACACCAAGCACATCAAATGCTCACATAAAGTGGCCGGCCACTTCAAGAGGGGATTTTATCTCCATGGGATACCAAGAGTCACAACTCTTGGTCTCCCTCATGAGGTGGCACACACATGTGATAGCCTTGATGATGTGGAACATCATCATTGGCCCACTCAATGCCAACTCACAAATGAGGTGGCATATGGTCAAGTCAAACTTGACCCTTCATCTTCCTCTCAAGTCAAGTCAAACTTGACCACTTCTCTCCCATGGTTGAACAAATCTAACCATTGGTTCAAGTCAATTTTAATTTAATGAATCTCTATTCATCGAATTAAATTGGCTCAATGAGTCTAAGTTCAAATTAGACTCATTTAACATATGAACCAAATTGAGTCCAACTCAATTAGTTTACTTTGGATTACTTCTTAATCCAATTTGGTTCATCACATGAACCTAATCCTCTTGGTTCATCAAATGAACCTAATCTCCATCTAATTGCCCTTTGTGTGTGATCCTATAGGTTCTTGTAACGTTGGCAATGCTCCTAAACCCTTTTAGAAGCATAAGTAATGAGCGGTATCTAGCAACACATCATTACTACCCAAGTTACAAGAATGTTGAGATCCAACATCACCTTGTGACTACTAATTGTGACTCTTCACAATATATGACAAGTGTCCTTCTATCTTTGACATGTAGATTGATCAATATGAGGCATAGACCGTGTAATCTTCACAATATATGACAACTCCAAGTAGACTCACTCTATCAAATGAGCTCAACATCTCATATTGACTCATTTGGGCATGGCCATGCACTTAGTGGTCTCACTCTATCAAGAATAATGATGTCACCCCCGTCATATAGGAGGGATAGATCCCATCTACATCACTCACATCCCTCCGCATAATTTGTTACATACCCAGTAATCGCCTTTATAGTCCACCCAGTTACGGGGACGTTTAACGAAGACAAAGTATGTAACTCATTATGTAGGGAACCATGGTGACTTCACGTCTAAGGACTAATAGTCATACTAATAGCCACATGAGAAAGTATATGACACTCATATAACGATCCATGATACTTTCTCATGGCGGGTCATTCAGTATACATTCTCCAATGCATACCCATGTGTCAACTTGATATCTCTATATCCATGACTTGTGAGATCAAGTCATCGAGTTGACCTACATGCTAGTCTCGTCGCATTAACATTGTCCCTGAATGTTAATACTTGACTAGGAATGATTAAGAGTAGCGTTCCCTATATCATCTCACTATCAATTCAACCAATCGATTGATATAGGTAAGAACCTTCTACTCAAGGACGCTATTTTACTTAGTTATTTGCCACCAATACAAGTAAGCATAATAACCATAAACAAATGCCTTTATATACATAATAATATGATACAACGAGTCCATACAACAATCATCAAATGATTAGCTCTAGGGCTCTAACTAACAACTATAGCACTAACCCTTTGAGAGCATGTCTGATCAGCGTTAGATGATTGGGAGAGGATGGGGGAGCAGAGCCTCATGAATGTCCAACAAAGCCGGTAGTGGGGTCCCTTGAGAACCCGTCCGATCAATGTTAGCCAATCAGGAGAGTACAGGGAGCAATGCCCCATGAGTGTCTTGTAAAATCAGGGAGTGGGGCTCTTGAGAGCTCATCCGATTGACATTAGTCTATCGGGAGAGGACGAAGAGCAGAGCCCCATGAGTGTCTGGCCAAGCCAGTGAGTGGGGCCCCTTGAGAGCCCATCTTATCGACATTAGTCGTTTGAGAAAGGACAGAGAGCAAATTCTCGTGAGTGTCCGACCAAGCCGGGAAGTGGGACCCCTTGGAATAGGTTCGACTGACACTGGTCAATCGGTCGGGGGAAAGATTCCACCGGATGTGTTGCTTGGACTTTGATCCTTCTAGGACTTTGACTACCCCCTATTCCGGTTTAATAACTCTTGAGCCCCACTGAAGGGCCTTCCTTATTCACTGTATTAATCTTAAATGGAATTACCATCAATTTTGAAAAGTTAAACAGATTACATTATCATATCAAATCTTTGTTCTTGATCTAGCAATTAAATAGATGATAGAATAACCAAGAGGGAAATTAAGAGAAAAAAACTTACCTATTTTATTTATGTTAACAAATTCTATCTAAAATCAGGGAAGTTGGCGTGCTAGCTAGGTGGCTTCGAGGTTGACTATGGAAAGATTCCAAGTAAGAGGAACTTGGTGCCACGAGCGAACCTGCATGTCAAAGAAGAATGAAGGAGGAAGAGAATGTCAATGATTGGGCCATGGAGGGGTCCCCGACACAGGCACTCCGATGCTCAAGTTAGACAAGGAGCTGAAGAAAAGAGTGAATGACAGTAACAATGAACAATGGATTCTGAGAGTGCAGTGTACCTGTGCCTTGAGAAGAAGACCCCTTATATAATGCTAATTTTTTATCTCTGCACGAATATCAATGTACTACTAAAATATGATCAACCATTCTGACACTCTGTGATCTTTCCTAAATTGGATCCACTATCTCTGAGCTTGCAGGGCAAGAACTTCCAACGTAAGGACAACACGGGGAATATTCTCTAGATTCTCTGGAAATGGTTATACAAAACGTCAAAAAGAAATATCGGGGCATTAGGCCAAGGGATATTAATTCTAACACTTCAACAGCGAGCTAGACAAATCTTATCTATTGTCTGATAGAACATCACTCTTGAATGAGTCAGATCAGCTACCGAAGGTTAGGTACCTTGAGGACTCAACATCCAATCAGACAAAGACCTCGATTGAGTAATATGCCTAGAAGATTTGATCAGACCCAGAGGACTCGGGTTCTAATCGAGCTAGGAGGACTCAGGAGCCATGAATTGGCTGAAGTGCTCAGTCGAGCTCTACGATCATGCTAGCCCTGATTGTTGACCTCTCTTTGACTTTGACCACCACATTAGCTTGCCTTCATGATAGCAGCCCAACTTCGGGGCCCATCCTTATTCGTCATGTTACATGCCTCTCCTTCACTTCAAGTCTAGTCGAAGGATGCTGCAAACTCGACTGACTAGACTCTTGTGTCTTTTTATGTTTCTCAGTCCTTGATTGGATGCTCAGTTCGAGTTGATGGCATCCCCTAATGCCATAGTCGTACTTCAAAAATAGGGTCATCATATATAATTAATGCTTAGTGCGGTAAGCACGTTTCTTTAACCATAATAATGATTACCGCCTCCTATCTCTAATAAATTCAGGTTGTATCTCTTTGCCACATAGCGCACTCCAGTGAAAAGAATATTTGAAGTGACAGGTTACTGTTAGGGTTTGATGTAACAGGTGGTCATTTGAATTCAATGGCCTTGATTCCTCCTCCCTCTCCCGCTTCTCATGATCAGACGACTCTAGTGGAGCATTGCTAAAGTTTTTAAGGTTTCAAGCGTTTCCTTCGACCCCTATCTATTTTTTGTTCTCTTCTGCGACTTCTTCTTCAACCATTCTCGTTGTCGCATGCGCTTGCTTAGGGTTTCCTCTCTTCATTGTAAGTTTTCTCCCCCTCTGTTTCCTCATCTCGTTCATCATGGCCACTGCTCCCTTGCCCCCATTCCTGATTTATGGTATACCTTAACCGCCTTAGATTTTAATGAAGGAGAGGTGGCACAGATACGCCTCACCTATGAGCTCCTCGCCAACCACCATATCATCATACCCTTAGCTCATGATCATCCTAATCTTCCTCTTACCAATTACACTATCCTTTTCAAAGACCATTTACTGGTTGGTCTTGGCTTTCTGTTGCACCCCTTATTTTTCAAAATCTCTTGCTACTTTCACATTCCTCTCTAACAATTAGCTCCAAACTCCATCAGGTTATTGTATGAGGGTCATTATTCTCATCGATTGTACCGTCTCCCTCTACACCCCCTCATTTTTACTATTTTTATTACCCTAAGAAATCTGAATTGGGGATTTTTCTTCTTTAAGCTAGGATAAGTTCCATCTTTTTTGATAAAATGTCCACTTCCAACAAAGGTTGAAATCTCATTACTTTTATCTCCAACTGGTCCCTCCTATTTCATTTCCAATTGACTGGCAGATGGAACTACCCCTTACGTTCGAACTGGGTGAATTCCGTTGGGATCCCATGTATTCCATAGCCTCAAGGATTTCGTCTGGTCTAAAATTCAATATCCACAAGATGCTCTTGGAGGAAGTCTTGTACATTTTCAGGCTCGGCCCCATTCAAGCCAGACTACCCTACAACTTTGGTAAGGAATTCGACTCCCTTTTGATGTTATATCTAACTAATTTTATTTTCTTATTTTATAGTTAGAACCATGTGGAAAGTGTGTGTATCATAGTCTACCAAGTTGGACGATGAGGAGATGAATTAGCGCGTGGAAGTCGAGCTTGAAGCCAAGCTAGCTTATTGTGATGCCTTGCCGCTCACCTCACCTGAGGAGCCTACCGACGAGGAGGGTGCCAGCAAGGCCGCGAGTAGGGATACGGAGGCCAATATTGGAGAATTGCTGCCTCCTCATCCTTCCATGGTTCCAAAACAAGTCCCCTCTGAGTCCACCACCTTCGATGTGCCTCTGTGTATTCATCACAAGAGACACCGATTGGTGGTTGCTTTAAGCTTTAGAGCTAGGTCAGAAGCTAGCCGGGTGGTTGCTTCTAGCCGATCAGGCTGAATCTGTACATCCTCTTTCTCCTTATAAACAAGTGTAGGAGGCGTCTCATGGATGGTATTGACCTCCATCTGCTGGATCTTCTGAGTGGTGTTGCTTCAGTTTTTATTATCACAACATAGCACTTGTGTGCTATCAGCTGGTTTCCATTAACTTTCCCGACTTGGTCATCTACAGGGATTTTATTTTTTGACAGAAGGTAGAGATGACTGCCCTGAATTCATTGAGAGTCGGTCGGCCCAAAATGACCTTTTATTCGGAGGGCACGTCCATGAATATAAAAGTTAATCAGCACATCCTCATTAGGGGCACCTCCCTTAAGAATATGATCAAATTTATTTGGCCAAATAGTTGGACTTTGTTGCCCCCCATGAATGCATGCAGGTGCATCGTCATGTGTTGATTATTGCTCGGCTCTATCTGTAGCATCTCAAACGCTTATTTGAAGATAATGTTGATAGAGTTGCTTGTCTCAACAAAAGTACGATGGAAGTTATAATTAGATATGACCACCTTAATTATTAAAGCGTCTTCATGGGGTACTTCGACCCCCTCTAAATCTTTGGGCCCAAAGCTAATCTCAAGCCCTTGTGCCTACTCTCAGTTGCGACCGACTGTATGGATCTCCAATCGGTAAGCATGCAACTTCCTTGCCCGGTTGGAATCCCTGTCGATTGGGCCTCCGGCAATCATGCCAATAGCTCCCCGGACGACATTGTTGCAGTTTTCTTCTTGCCACGTCGGGGGTTGCTCCTGCTAGGCTCAAGTGAAGCTTGAGCCCGGTCTTCCTACCGTGGAGGAGTCCTTTAGTGCATATCTACACCATATTAATCTCTCTTGGGTGAACCGTTAGGCTATTGATATTGCTTGTGGTTGGGAGATGGCGAACACCGGTGGTATCTTTGGTTATCGGCCTGGTGATTCCCATGATTATAATGGTAACAATTTGGGGTGTCGTGAGTCACAGAATGGTGGTATGTCCAGAATTCGGGGAGCCCATTTGAGGGGTATGGGGCACTCCACCCACCCTGCCTCCACATGATGCATGGCTGGAGATCGAGGTTCTAGATGATGCATTTAAAGATCGCTCAGGGTCCTTTATGTGGAGGTGGGGGAGGCGACGCTCAGGAGCAGAGACTTGAGCAGGTGCAGAGACTTTCTTCTTCTAGGCGGGCTGTGCTTCATCCACATTGATGTACTCAATCACTCAACTAAGTAGATAGTCAAAGTCTTTGGTCGGCCTCCTGATGAGAGAGTGAAAGAAATCATTGTCAGTGAGCTCTTGGGAAAAGACGCTTACGAAATTCTTCGGGGTGGCCAAGGGAACATCCATGATCACTTGATTGAACTTTTTGATATAAACTCGGAGCATTTCCGTGGGGCCCTACTTGACCTAGAAGAGGCTCAAGGGGGTTTTATGGTAACAATGAATGCTAGTAAAATGGTGAAGGAAAGCCTTACGAAAATTCTTAAAACTACATATGGATTCGGCCAGCAGTTGCTTAAACTACCTTTATGCCGAGCCAGAGAGTGTGGTGAGAAACACTCAACATTTTATGTCATTCGTATATTGGTGGAGGGCGGCATTTTCAAACTTCAAGAGATGCTCCTCTAGATTTATGGACCCTACATAGTCCCCTATCGTCGGGGGACAGTAGTGTTTAGGCAGTTTATCTCAGAACCCCTGGCAGAAAGGCACACTAATCCATTCGGGAGAGCTGCCAACCATCGAGGCTTTTCCTTTGCGTAGATCTTGAGCAGGCATGTACCCAAAAGATAATCCTTGGGGCCGCTCCTCTTGTACCATATGCTCGGGCGGTGTGCGAAATAGCGCTCGGTGATATGCAGGCGATTAGGGTGCATACAATAAGTGGATTGGTGGAACATACAGAGGTACCAAACCAACCACTGGGGGAATTGGCTGGTGCTCCATTGGACCTCCTACTCGTGCTCCTCGCTCAGTATGAGGGCCTATTGTTGATGCAGCGGGGTTGTGCGGCAAAGTACCACTAGTCGATGCTTGTTGTTGTTGCTACATTAGTTTCTACGCTCGGGCGTTGGTCATCATTTCTAACTCCTCTTGTGTCAAGGTAACAGTGGTGAGTCATCTAGATTCTTCCATCTCTAAGTTTCAGATTTAGGCGAAGATTCCCATAGACAATGCAAAATATGATCTTATCTGAAAGTTGGAGAGATGGTGCACTAGGCAGGTGGTTGCAAGGTTGACTGAACGAAGACTTTAGATTGGAGCAAGGACTGCGAACGGGAATGAAAATTCTTTCTACTCACATTCGAGAGAGTAGACAAATGTTAGTGCCAAAAACCAAGGAAGGGGACCCTCATGAAGGCCCTCCGACGCTCAAGTCAATGTGATGCCCGAGCGGGAAATTGAACAGTAGCTATGTAGCAGAGCGTGTTAAGGTGTATTAAAGTGTAGATTGCCATCGGAGAAGACCCCCTTTATATACCACCTCTCATAACCTCCGCAATCATGAGGTGGCAAAGAATGTCAAGTGTCAGAAGTTGCCGAGTAAGGAAATATATATTCTGGGAGGCGTATAGTCACCGTCTAAGGAATTATCCGTTATTCGTGTGCACTATTTTTGTAATTGATGCCATTAATGAGGCGGTTGAAAGAATATACTCTCATAAAGTGTCGACTAATGAAAAATATAGAGTCGCCTTCAAGGAAGGTTCTATTGAATGCCCATGTTTTTTTCTGTGACAAGCGGTTGTTATTCTCTAACAACTGTTGTGATTCTCTAACAATGTGGTCCCTAAAGATATCCTAGCTGGATATTTAGCCAATCGAGTGTATATATAAGAGCAGAGTACTAAGTATGGTAGGATGTTCGGCCCTTTAGACTACTTGGATATATGTTGTGTAATGCTAGAGATCTAATTATGAAGTAATGGGAAGCCTAGCCCCTTAGGTTTGAACATTTCTTAAGATCGACCGACCATATGCAAGGATACTTATTTTTAAAGAATGGAGAACTAAGCCCCCGAGAGGCTCGACCGACACTTTTAGCCAATTGTCCTTGTACTGGGAAGCTTATCCTTGAAGTGATATTTGAGCTTTGGAAATCCAGTCAAGTTTCTTCTAAGATTTGACTTGTATGTTTACTTGGCGAAGATAAGGATACTGAGCCTTGTAACTTTAGTCAGTTGTTTATCCAGCCGCCCATATACAAGAGGATGGGAGAATTAACAGTGAATGCCCCTATGTTTGACTAGTTGCCAGATTAGCCCATTGTATACTAGACATCTAGAGTAGGACGCTAGGTCCCCAAGTCCTATTCGAATATTATACTTACCCGACCTTGTGATCAGTCTGGACTCTTTTGAGCCAGGACAGATGAGGACTAGTCGGGTATATACTAGGTGGCTTACTACAAGCGGAGAGCACAAGACTCCTTTGATCAGACTAGCTTGTTGGCCGGGCATCCTAGCACTCAGAGCCTTAGTGTTGAGTGAGGAACCAAGTCTTGTTGCGAGTGGACCCCTGATTGTCACCTCCTCTTGATTTGGACCGACACCTCACCTTGACTTTGACTGTCATGTCTCTTTGACTCTGACTACTACGTCATAACTGGATCCATTTGTAACAACTCTTTCGTACAATCTATCTCCACCTCTCAAATTATATACGATTATATGAAGGCTAAGTCCTTTCGTTGACCAAGATAAGTCTGCTCGTCCCTAGCGCCCCTGTCAATTCATCTAAAGACTAACATAGAGAAGATAAATCATAGATGACTACTATTTCTTAAAATAATATTTAATATATGAGAAAAGTATTTATCTCAACTATATTAAAATTTAAATCATAAACCTTAAATTAATAATATGTTATATGCTAGCCACTAAACTAACTTGACAAAACTCTTCTTCTTAGTGCGACCATGGGTAGCTTGCAGTGCCTGGCTTCTTTGTAATATAACGCTGTTGATAGGAAAGACCTAACCCATGACCCAAGTTGTTAAAGTAATCATATATGCTTAGGTGGCACTGGATTATTATATTGGGCTTATGATAGTTAAAGTTTGTCAACAAGCAAGATACATATAGGCATCCTGTTCAACAGCACAATATCGGTTAAATTATTTTGTCTTCGTGACACATACCGACGTAATCCTTTTACCGAGGGTTATTAATGGATCACGTTAAGCAGAGTAGAGTAGGTATATTACTCCGTAGCGTAAAGAAAAAGAGATAAAACGGATTTAAATGCAATTAATTAATTTAATATCAAAATAATTGATCTTAAATATTATCTAAACATATATTTCTATAGTTCTTAAAACCCTAAAAAAAAGTTAACAGATAAAATAACTAACTATACTTAGTTCCTAACATTTAAGAATAAATTAACTAATAAGATTTAATTTCTTTACAACTAATTAAAAAAATCCAAAAGATACAAATCTACTTTAGATCTCCTCTTGCATCGGGTCGTCCGGAGTTGAAGAGAACTCGTCCTCAAATTTTGGATGGGTATATCCGGCTCCACGCACAATGATACAACCCAAACCATATCATCAATATAAAAAAGAATCTGACGTTGATGTCGATCTACCCTGATTTTGTACTAGGTGTTGCTTTCTTGAGTAGTCTGCTTAATCTGCTCATAAATGACTTGAAGATGCTCATCCATCTCATCAGCCTTGGGGTTAGCTTGTCTTGGACGTGAAATAAGGACTAAATCCAGTACCCCAGATAGGTTTCGTCCATAAACAATTTTGAAATGACTCTAACTAGTGGTCCTGCTCTTTGATCTATTGTATGCGAATTTTGCTTAAAGTAAAACTAAATCCCATTGCTTCGGCTTGGTTCCTGTGAGACATCTAAGAAGATTTTCCAAGCTCCGATTCACTACCTCAATCTGACCATCCATCCAAAATTGACTGATAAATTTAGTATCACGATCTGAAGTAATAGTTTGAGAAATATCGTGTAAACGCACAATCTCTTTAAAGAAGAGAATGACAATTCGAACAACATCTATGATTTTTCTACATGCCACAAAGTGAGTTATCTTGGAGAATTGGTTCACTACAACTAGAATAGAATCTACGGTCCATTGGGTGCAAGGTAAACCCAATATGAAGTCCATGCTAACCTCACACGAAGGGGCTCCGAGAATTGGTAAGGGAGTATACAAACCAACATTAGTGAGGGTTCCCTTCGATTGCTGACAGACAAAGCAACGGTTCATAAAATGAGCTACGTCACTACTTAGCTTGGGCCAATATAAGTCGGAAGAGATGAGGGCTAATGTCTTATCTCGAATGAAGTGTCCTTCGTTATGTAATTCACTGATAATGTGTCTAGAATGCATAATCGTAGTCCACGAAATAGATAACCATTATACAAAATAAAATCATTGTGAAACCTATTAGTTACCTCTGAAATATCTTGCCGAAGGAGGGATCAACAATATACATATTTGAGAAAGCTTCAAAGCTAGCAACCCTAATTCTCATGATTGATGAAGTGTTGACGCACAAGAAATAGAAGCTTAACTCTAAAATGGAGCGTACAAGTGTTGGAATTGAATTACTTGTGATTGATGAAAAGCTTCTGGACCAAGGCTATATTTATAGCCTTGGTCGGGGCACCCCGAAGGGATTCCGGTGCCCTGGGGGGATAAAACTTTATCCCCAATACAACGGATCGCGCTTGACGCGATCTGGTCGAAAGGCTAACTCCGGGCGCCCAGATCCATTCCGGGCGCCCGGACCACTATGTCAACCAGGTTGACTTTTTGGTCTGAGCCTTCTGCTCCGGTGCTGCTCGTCTCGGTCTGGGTCTTCCGCTCCGGCTCCGCTAGCTTGGGTGATCTCGGCCATCCGGAATAGGGCTCACCCGAACCCAAGTTTCGGCCTTCTCCTCAAGCAACAGTCCTTCCCGATTTCTCATCTCTCGAACGTCGCGTACGTTCTTCTCATCCACCAGTGTACTCTTCCACGGTCACCTTGTCCCTCGGACGCACCGAGCCCGTCGGCTCTCTCCCCGTGTCGTCGTTCTCGCTAGCTGCGTCTTCCGCTTGACTTCTTGTGTTCTTAAGCTCCTGCACACTTAGACACAAAGGTTAAACCAAACAGGACCTAACTTAACTTGTTTGATCACATCAAAACATCTTGGGGTTCCAACAATCTCCCCCTTTTTGATGTGGACAACCCAAGTTAAGCTAGGGTAAAACAAACATAATTTTAAAACAAATAATGTTAAAAGTACCCCATTTTTTATGTGATCAAAAGGGGAGAAGAATGTTAAGTCTAGGGGGAGGTGTATTAATTTATTACATTGAAAAATATGTGTAAATAATATTTTTCTATGTAAGAAATTAATACACCTCCCCCTAGAGTTAACATTCTTCTCCCCCTTTGATCACATAAAAAATGGGGTGCTTTTAACAAGGCCAAGGTAATTTCCAAAAAAAAATTCTAAGTTAAGAATTTAGTGCAATGGAATAAGTAACTTAAAAATATTTTTCAAGGTCTAAAACATATTTCAAAATTTTCAACAGAAAAGAAAAATTTTCATAAGTGTTGAAGCAAAAAATTTTAAAAAAAAATCTAAGGCAAAAAAAAATTCCTAACTTAAAAAAAATCTAAGTTAAAAAATTTTCTAAGTTTTCGTAAACATGAATATTTTTTAAAATAGATTCTAAAACAAATTGAGTAACTCTTTAAAGCATTAATTAATTTTAATTTTAATACTTTTTCAGTTAATCAATTAAACTGTTTATTTCAATACTTGGCTTCCAGGCAGTGGCGAGGCACTAGACCTTCTTGGTTATTGGAGCAACAACCACTTTCTTAGACAAAGCCTTATAAAGAAATTTACTGTTTAATTTTCTCGCTGAAAGCACTAAACTTAATTAATAGTTCAAGTTAAACTCGACTTCGGAACCCAATATAGAATCCACCCTACAGGATTAATCAGGTATTTTCTAGGTACATAAGCTTTTGATATTTTTCTAATCTAACTTTTATGAAACCTATAGTACCAGTTCAATCCCTTATAATTTCTAAAAGCAGAAAAGTTTGAACAGGTAGAGTTTTTCAATTTTTCAATTTCTTCTTTTAATTTTTCATTTTCAAGTTTAATTTTATCAAAATCCTCTATCAGACATGATTTTGCTAAAGTTCTTTTCATCTCTAAGTTTTCATTTTTTAATTTAGTATTTTCACTTTTTAATTTATACATAGACTTTGTCATAGGCTTAATACCGAAATAAAGCTGATCAAGAGGTAAGAGACATATCTCACTTACCATATCAGACTTGAAGCCTAACTCTCCCCCTGCTTCACTGTATTCATCTGAAGTCGCTCTCCCTTCATCGATCGATGCTGGGTTCTGATGTACTTTGCCCTTCATAGCTTGCCATCAGTGCTAACCCGACATATTCTTGTATCTTGGACTCAGATGATGAACTATCGTCCCAAGTAGCTTTTAGATTCTTATGCTTCTTGGGTATTTTCACTTTCTCCTTCTTGAGTTCTGGGCAGTCCTCTTTTAATTGTCCTTCTTTTTGACACTGGTAGGAACAAACCCTTCTTCTATTTCTTGGATTCTTCTTATTCTGCATTTCTTTAAATTTATTAGATCGAAAGAATTTTTTAAAATTTCTTACCATATACGCTTCTTGATCTTCTTCTGAGTCTGACTCGGGTTCATCCTTCTTGGTTGTGTTTAGCGTCATTATCTGACTTGATTCCTTTGTTGTCCCTACACATCTAGTTTCATGTAATTCAAGTGTAGAAAATAACTCTTCTAGGGTACTCATCTCCAGGTCCTTTGAAATGTAGTAGGCGTCGATGATTGACGTACATTCTGGAGTTCTGAGAAAAGCGTTGAGTGCGTAGCGCATGGTGTCCCGGTTGGTTACCGTTTCACCGAGATTCTCGAGTCCGGTAATTAACTCTTTTACCTTTGCATGTAGATCGGCTACTTTCTCACCTCTTTCCAGACGGATATTTGTCAGCTTGTTCCGAAGTATATCTCTTCTAGTGAGCTTGGCCTCGGATGTGCCTTCGTGAAGCTCCAGGAATTTTTCCCAGAGTTCTTTGGCCGACGACTAGCTTCCGATGCGGTTGATTCTTGAGGCGTGCTGCCGCTCAACAAGTAATACTCCGCTCGGTTATTTGCTACAGAGTCATTATGCTCCTTCTTCATCCAAAGACTCTCTTCTTTTTCTTCTCCATTTTGATTTGTCGAAGCTACAAAACTGTACTTTATTATTAAATGAATTTTGAAATCGATTTTTAGAAATACCTCCATACGACGCTTCCAGTGTGTGAAGTCCCCCTCTAACTTTGGTGGAGCGATGCTTGGTCCGACCATTAGTTGTTTGCTTCGGTTGACGGTTAGTCTTTCTGAAGCATCCTCACTCTGATACCACTTGTTTGTCCCTTTGGAGGCCGGCAAGAGGGGAGGGGTGAATTGCCCTGCAAAATAAAACAAGCCCTTTCTCAGATTTTCAACTAAAACACTTACAAAAATAGAGTAAACAAAATAGAACAGAAAAAATCGAGGCTCACAATTTACTTGGTTACAACCGGGGAGGTTGTTAATCCAAGGCAGATGAAAAGCGTACTAAAATATCTCCTCTGGCGGAGAAACCTCTTACAACATTGACGCATAAGAAATAGAAACTTAACTCTAAAATGGAGCATACAAGTGTTGGAATTGAATTACTTGTGATTGATGAAAAGCTTCTGGACAAAGGATATATTTATAGCCATGGTCGGGGCACCCCAAAGGGGTTCCGGGCGCCCTGGGGGGGGGGATAAAACTTTATTCCCAATACAACGGATCACGCTTGACGCAATCTGGTCAAAAGGCCAACTCCGGGCACCCAGACCACTAAGTCAACCAGGTTGACTTTCTGGTCTGGGCCTTCTGCTCCGGTGCTGCTCGTCTCGGTCCGGGTCTTCCGCTCTGGCTCCGCTAGCTTGGGTGATCTCGGCCATTCGGAATAGGGCTCACCTGAACCCAAGTTCCGGCCTTCTCCTCGAGTAGGTTTCCTTCCCGATTTCTCGTCCCTCGAACGTCGCGTACGTTCTTCTCGTCCACCGGTGTACTCTTCCGCGGTCACCTCGTCTCTCGGACGCACTGAGCCCGTCGACTCTCTCCCCGTGTCGTCCTTCTCGATAGCCACGTCTTCCGCTAGACTTCCTGTGTTCCTAAGCTCCTGCACACTTAGACACAAGGGTTAAACCAAACAGGACCTAACATAACTTGCTTGATCACATCAAAACACTTTGGGGTTCCAACAGTAAGAAGGGAAGAACAATGGCTTAGAGCATTCGCAACATGATTGAAACTCGCAGATTGATGATTCAGCGTGAAGGTGAACTCTTGCAAGTAGTTTACCCATTTGGCGTGTCGACTACTCAACTTGTGTTGGCCATTGATGTGTTAGTTAGAGCGCTAGAGCCAATCATTTGATGATTGTCGTATGGACTCATTGTATCATATTTCTTATGTATATAAAGGCATTTGTTTATGGTTATTATGCTTACTTGTATTGGTGCCAAATAACTAAGTATAATAGCGTCCTTGACTAGAAGGTTCTTACCTATATCAATCAATTGGTTGAATCGATAGTGAGATGATTTAGGGAACACTACTCTTAATCATTCCTAGTCAAGTATTAACATTCAGGGACAATGTTAATGCGACGAGACTAGCATGTAGGTCAACTCGATGACTTGATCTCACAAGTCATGGATATGGAGATATCAAGTTGACACATGGGTATGCATTGGAGAATGTATACTGAATGACCCGCCATGAGAAAGTATCATGGATTGTTATATGAGTGTCATATACTTTCTCATGTGGCTATTAGTATGACTATTAGTCCTTGGACCTGAAGTCACCATGGTTCCCTACATAAGGAGTTACATACTTTGGCTTCGTCAAACATCACCCGTAACTGGGTGGACTATAAAGGCGATTACTGGGTATGTAACAAATTATGCGAAGGGATGTGAGTGATGTAGATGAGATCTATCCCTCCTATATGACGGGAGTGACATCATTATTCTTGATAGAGTGAGACCACTAAGTGCATGACCATGCCCAAATGAGTCAATATGAGATGTTGAGCTCATTTGATTGAGTGAGTCTACTTGGGATTCAAGATTTAGATTGATTAGAGGATGACACGGTCTATGCCTCATATTGATCAATCTAGATGTCAAGGATAGAAGGACACTTGTCATATATTGTGAGGCGTCATAATTAGTAGTCACAAGGTGATGTTGGATCTCAACATTCTTGTAACTTGGGTAGTAATGATGTGTTGCTAGATACCGCTCATTACTTATGTTTCTAAAAGGGTTTAGGAGCATTGCCAACGTTACAAGAACCTATAGGGTCACACACAAAGGGCAATTAGATGGAGATTAGGTTCATTTGATGAACCAAGAGGGTTAGGTTCATATGATGAACCAAATTGGATTAAGAGTAATACAAATTAAACTAATTGAGTTGGACTCGATTTGATTTATGTGTTCAATAGATCTAATTTAGATTATGTTTCATTGAATCAATTTAATCAATGAATAGAGATTCATTATATTAAATTGGCTTGAATCAATGGTTAGATTTGATCAACCAATGGGAGATTTAAGTCAAGTTTGACTTGACTTGAGAGGAAGATGAAGGGTCAAGTTTGACTTGACCATTTGCCACCTCATTTGTGAGTTGCCATTAAGTGAGCCAATTATGATGTGCCACTTAATCAAGGCTAGCACATGTGTGTGCCACCTCATGAGGGAGATCAAGAGTTGTGACTCTTGATATCCCATGGAGGTTTAAAAGCCTTTCTTGGAAGTGGCCGGCGACTAAAAGTGCTTGTGTGAGTTTCATTTTGTTTTGGTAACTCCCATCTTCTTCCTCCTCTCATCTTCTTCTCCCTCTCTTCCTCCTTGTCGTGACCATCAAAGGTGCTAGCACACCTTTTGTTTGGTTTACTCCATCGATTTGTTCGTGTGGATACACATAGAGGGTTGTACACTTGACAACCTTGAGATCCAGCGAACCTTGGACGAGCGGGATACGCGAAGGGCTTCGCTACAAAGGTATAAGTCTCTTCCTTGAAGATCTAGTGTAGATCTAGGCTAGAAAATATGTGCACGAAGTTTTTACGAAATTTTATAACTTCACACGGATCCGGTGGCATGGGATTCGGGGTTTCCGCAACGTAAAAAATAGTTTTTGCGGCCCGAAAAACTCAACATGATGTACTTCAAAGTCTCATGATCAATCAATAAGATAAATTCCTTCTACACGAGATAATGATGCCAATGCTTCAAGGATTACATAATAGCGTAGAATTTCAGGTCATAGGTAGAGCAATTTTCTTGGCATCTAATAGTTTTTCATTGAAGAAAGCAATAAGGCATCTTGATTGACTTAGAATACCACCAATGACAATGCTAGATGTGTCACAATTTACCTCGAATAGTTTATCAAAATCTAGAAGTGCTAGAATGGATGCTTCAGTCATCTTTTGCTTTACTTGTTGAAAACTAGTCGCGGTCACTTTAGTCCACTTGAACTTGTGCCCTTTGAGACACTCATTGATAGGAGCAATTAATGCGCTAAAATTCTGGATGAATCAACGGTAGAAAGAATCCATGGAAACTTCAGACAACGTGAATGGTTTTTGGCTACGATCACTCTAAGATTACATTTATCTTTGATGGATCGACACGAACACCATCAGTAGACACTATAATCCAAGAATTAAAACTGAGGTTGCGAAGAAAGACCACTTCATGTTGTTGACAAACAAGTGTTCCAGCTTTAGCTTCTCAAAAATAGTTCGGAGGTGATCAAGTTGCGCAGCATGTGTCGAACTATAAATGAGGATGTTGTCAAAGTATACAACCACGAATCTTCCCATGAAAGGTTGCAAGACCTGATGCATGAATCTAATGTTTGTGAGAGCCCTAGAGCCAATCAAGTGATGATTGTTGTATGAACTCGATGTATCATATTCCTATATATATAAAGACATTTCTTTATGGTTATTTTACTTACTTGTATTGGTGTCAAATAACTAAGTATAATATTGTCCTTGAGTGGAAGGTTCTTATCTATATCAATCGATTGGTTGAATTGATAGTGAGATGATATAGAGAACACTACTCTTAATCAATCCTAGTCAAGTATTAATATTCAGGGACAATGTTAATGCGCTGAGACTAGCATGTAGGTCAACTCGATGACTTGATCTCACAAGTCATGGATATTAGATATCAAGTTGACACATGGGTATGCATTGGAGAATGTATATAGAATGACCCACCATGAGAAAGTATCATGGATCGTTATATGAGTGTCATATACTTTCTCATGTGACTATTAGTATGACTATCAGTCCTTGGACCTGAAGTCACCATGGTTCCCTACATAAGGAGTTGCATACTTTGGCTTTGTCAAACGTCACCCGTAACTGGGTGGACTATAAAGACGATTACTGGGTATGTAACAAATTATGCGGAGGGATGTGAGTGATGTAGATGGGATCTATCCCTCCTATATGAAGGGAGCGACATCATGATTCTTGATAGAGAGAGACCACTAAGTGCATGACCATGCCCAAGTGAGTCAATATGAGATATTGAGTTCATTTGATTAGGGTGAGTCTACTTGGAGTTCAATATATAGATTGATTAGAGGATGACACGGTCTATGCCTCAATTGGTCAATCTAGATATCAAGGATAGAAGGACACTGTCTTATATTGTGAGAGTCACAATTAGTAGTCACAAAGGTGATGTTGGATCTCAACATTCTTGTAACTTGGGTAGTAATGATGTGTTGCTAGATACCGCTCATTACTTATGTTCCTAAATGGGTTTAGGAGCATTGCCAATGTTACAAGAACCTATAGGGTCACACACAAAGGGCAATTAGATGGAGATTAGGTTCATATGATGAACCAAATTGGATTAAGAGTAATCCAAATTAGACTAATTGAGTTGGACTCAATTTAATTCATGTGTTGAATAAGTCTAATTTTGACTATGACTCATTGAGTCAATTTAATTTAATGAATAGAGATTCATTAAATTAAATTGACTTGAATCAAAGGTTAGGTTTGATCAACCATGGTAGATAAAAAAAGTCAAGTTTGACTTGACTTGAGAGGGGAGATGAAGGGTCAAGTTTGACTTGACTAAATGCCACCTCATTGTGACTTGGCATGGGACCGGCCAATGATGATTTTCTACATCATCAAGGCTACATCATTGTGTGCCACCTCATGAGGAAGACCAAGAGCCATGACTCTTGGTGTTCCATGGAGGTATTAAACCTCCATTAAGTGGCCGGCCACTTTAGGTGTGTGATTGGATTGCATGGTGTGCTCATTCACTTCTTCTTCCTCGATAGTTTTTCTCTCCCTCTCATCCTCCATTGCCGAGACTTCTCAAGGGTGCTAGCACACTCTAAGTTGTTCTCTCCACCTTTTTTGTCCGTGTGGATACGTGTAGAGGAGTGTTCACTTGACACTCTACGAGATCCGGCAACCTTTGAACAAGTGGGATAAGCGAAGGGCATCGCTACAAGGGTAACATTCTTTTCATGTAGATCTAAGGTAGATCTAGTGTAGACAAACATGTACAAGATTATTTTATATATTTTCGCACGGATTCGTGGCTAGCTTCGGGGTTTCCGCAATGCAAAAAACGGTTTTTGCGGCTCGAAATTCTAATAGTGGTATCAGAGCCACGTGTGAAGCTTTGTACATGTTTTATTTTTGTTATTATGAAAAGGTTTCAGATCTGTAAGTTTCTGTAATTTTTCTATTTTTATGAATTTTTTGAGTATTTTTCTTGTAGAGGAGACGAAGCAACAAGTGCTTGGACACTTTTAGGCTTCATCTACCAAGAAAAACCTTCCGAAACAGCAAGGTCTCGCCCAAACAAAATTATTTTTGTTTGGGACAACGACTTAAGGAGATGTTAGATCAAGATGAGACACTCGTGATATTCATTTCGCGAGAAGGGTCGCTGCCCCTAACCCCGCAAGGGGCATTGTCTCACGATCGCGCCCGAAAATCGCTAATTGGGACCGCTGGGAAGTTGTGACTCATAAAATTGATAAAAATAGTAGTAAAATTATATAAATTTATGTAAAATTTATAATTTTGAATTATGTATGATATTGTGATGATCATGGCCCAAAAACCTAATTTGATTGGATAAAATTATGTTGTAATTCATAATATGGCCTGCGTGCCATTTTTTGTATTGTGTGTGTTGTATATGATATACGACTTGCGTGTCGTGCCTCCCCTTTTATGTTCCTGTTGTAAATAGATTTTAGACTCGAATGTAACTCAAGTTTCATATTTGTAATGTACAAAATGAAGCGGTGGAAGGTCCACTCAAGAAGGAGCTACGAGGAGGGTGATTTCAACACATGGCGGTCAAAAGGAGACGCTTAAAGAAGTCGTTAACCCTAGGTTGACCGTCCGATCTTTTCATTGGCTTGAAAAGATTGTAGTAGGGCCATGACCTCATCACAAATTATTTTTCTTATGTGTATGTGATGAATGCTAATGTAGGGTAATTAGTGCCTTAATGCATATATGATACACATTCATGATTAGATTAGATCTTAATCAAGTCAACTCGAAATGCCTACCAAGTTTTGATACCCATCACTACCTCGATCATTTGTTGTTGTTGAATCTGCCAAAGCAGAGCAAATCATATTATCTTGGTAGGATGCGGAGGGACAATCTTGGTCCCGCCTATCAAAGCTTGGGTGAGTACAAACTCAATTAGTTTAAGTATAACTAGTTAACTCAATAGGATCGAGTAAAACTATAGGCATTTTCCAACGGTTGGATAAACAAGAGTTGTATAGAGATGTAATTGATAATTAGTTATCTATCGATCATACTAAGTCTTGGGTGATTTATCCAAAGCTAACTCAAGGCGTAGTATGATGTGGATCTTGTCCCAGGAGAATTATAGCTAATTGGTATGAATCTAGTAGTGTGGTTTGACCACATCCATGACTTGATTCTACAAAAATCCTATAATTCAGTGGGAGCATCATTTAGTTAAAGGCCTAATTAAATGATCAGTGGAATATGATATTTACTCTCTGCTTTATTCATGTTATAGATTGCCATGTCGACAAACACGATCACTTTCTCCCTGCATTCTATCCTTGACAAGGACAAGCTCAATGGAGCTAATTTCCTAGACTGGTACAGAAATCTGAGAATCGTTCTCACACAAGAAAGAAAACTGTACGTCCTGGAGCAGCCCATTCCGGAGGCACCTCCTGCCACTGCCACGCGAGCCGACCGAGATGCTTATAAGAAGCATCAAGATGATGCATTAGATGTATCATGCCTCATGCTCGCAACCATGAACTCTGAGCTTCAGAAGCAACACGAGTTGATGACTGCTTATGATATGGTTGAACATCTTCGTCAACTATATCAAGGAAAAGCAAGGCACGAGAGATTCGAGATCTCTAAGGCACTGTTTCAGTGCAAGATGCAAGATGGGACTCCCGTAGGTACATATGTACTCAAGATGATTGGGTACATAGAGAACCTACAGAGGTTGGGATTCCCACTTGGCCAAGAACTGGCCACTAACTTGATCTTGCAATCCTTGCCAGAAAGTTACAGTCAATTTGTCATGAATTACAACTTGAACGAAATTGATAAGTCACTGTCTGAGCTGCTAAGCATGTTGCGAACTGCTGAGCTCAATCTTAAGAAGGTAAAGCCCAACTCCATTCTGATGGTGCAAAAGCATAAAGGCAAGGGTAAGCCTAAAAGCAAAGGAAAGTCCCAAGCCAAGGGCAAAGGCAAGGTAATGAATCCTAAAGGAGGGGTTGCCAAGGATGTTACCTGCTTCCACTGCGGTCAGACCGGACACTGGAAGAGGAACTGCAAAGTATACCTGGAAGATCTTAAGAAGAAGAGAAATGAGGTTTCTACTTCAGGTATATATATTATAGAAGTCAATCTCTCTATTTCTTCATCATGGGTATTAGATACCGGATGTACTTCTCACATTTGTACTAATATACAGGCACTAAGAAATAGCAGGACATTGACGAAGGGCGAGGTGGACCTACGAGTAGGCAATGGAGCACGAGTTGTTGTTGTTGTTGTAGGAACTTACTTTCAATCTCTGCCCTCTGGGTTTGTACTAGAATTAGATGAATGTTGTAATGTGCATGTTCTCACAAAGAACATCATTTCAGTTTCTTGTTTAGACAAGAAAGGCTTTTCTTTTATAATAAAGAACAAATGTTGTTCCATTTATTTGAAAGATATGTTCTATTATAGTGCACCTCTGATAAACGGACTCTACATTCTAGACTTAGAGAACCCTATCTATAACATAAGTACCAAAAGGTTCAAGTCAAATGAAATGAACCGAACCTATCTCTGGTATTGTCGCTTAGGTCATATAAATGAGAATCGCTTATCCCAATTCCATAAAGATAGTTTGCTGGACTCATTTGATTTTGAATCATATGAGACATGCAAGTCATGCCTACTGGGCAAGATGACCAAGACTCCCTTTAGTGGACACAGCGAAAGAGCAACTGAGTTGTTAGGACTTATACATAGTGATGTATGTGGCCCTTTCAATGTCACTGCCAGAGGTGGTTATAGGTACTTCATTACATTTACTGATGACTTCAGTAGATATCGTTATGTGTATCTGATGACACATAAGTCACAATCCTTTGAAAAGTTTAAAGAATTCAAGAATGAAGTACAAAACCAGCATGGCAAGAGTATTAAGGTACTTCGATTAGATCGAGGTGGTGAATACCTTAGCCATGAGTTTCGTGACTATCTAGCTAAGTGTGGGATTCTATCCCAACTCACTCCTCCTGGAATACCACAGTAGAATGATGTATCCGAAAGGAGGAATCATACCCTATTAGATATGGTGCGATCTATGATGAGTCACACAGATCTCCCTATATCCTTTTGGGGATATGCTCTAGACACAGCAGCCTTCACACTTAACCGTGTTCCATCCAAAGCTATGATAAAGACACCATACAGGATATGGACTGGGAGAGATGCCCAGATATCTTTTATGAGGATTTGGGGTTGTGAGGCTTACGTTCGACGTCAAGTCTCAAACAAACTGGGACCCAAATCTGATAAGTGCTATTTCATAGGATATCCCAAGGAAACGAAGGGATATTACTTCTACATTTCCAGTCAACACAAAGTGTTTGTGGCTAAGATTGGGGTATTTCTAGAAAAGGACTTTGTTTCTAGAAAAACTAGTGGGAGTACGTTCGATCTTGAAGAAGTTCAAGATATGGACCATAGCACTGAAGCCTTGATGGAAGTTGAACTAGAACCACAAAATGTTGTGGATGATGAGATTGTTGCTCAAGGAGTTCAGGAACAACAACCAGTTTAAGTAGACCTACCTCTTGGCAGGTCTGACAGGGTATATCGTCAGCCTGAGAGATACTCATTTCTCTTGCCTGACCATGATGACGTTATGCTCGTTGAGAATGATCCTACCTCCTATCAGGAAGCTGTGATGAGACCAGATTCTAAGAAATGGCTAGAGGTCATGAGATCCGAGATGGAATCCATGTACACCAACCAAGTATGGACTTTGGTTGATCCACCTGAAAGCGTCAAACCCATTGGGTGTAAGTGGGTCTTTAAGAGAAAGACTGACATGGATGGACATTTGCATACCTATAAGGGTCGTTTGGTAGCTAAAGGTTTCAAGCAAATTCATGGTATTGACTATGATGAAACCTTTTCTCTAGTAGCAATGTTTAAGTCCATTCGGAACATGCTTGCTATTGCAGCATACCACGATTATGAGATCTGGCAGATGGATGTCAAAACCGTATTTCTGAATGGAAACTTGCTCGAGGATGTGTACATGACACAACCTGAGGGTTTTGTAGATCCACTGCATACTGGCAGAGTATGCAAGCTACATAAGTCTATTTATGGACTAAAGCAAGCTTCTCGAAGCTGGAATTTTTGATTCGATGATGCGATCAAACAGTTTGGTTTCATCAAAAATGAAAATGAACCATGTGTCTACAAGAAGGTTGTTGGGAACACAGTTGTCTTCCTTGTATTGTATGTGGATGACATACTACTCATTGAAAATGATATCCCTTTACTACAGTCTGTAAAGACTTGGCTGGGGAATTGTTTCTCAATGAAGGACTTAGGGGAAGTAGCCTGTATTCTAAGCATAAAGATCTATAGAGATAGATCTAAGAGATTGCTTGGCCTAAGTCAAAGTACATATATTGACACGGTATTACTACGGCTTACCATGCAGAATTCCAAGAAAGGATTTCTGTCGATGTCACATGGTGTGAGTCTTGCGAAGACTCAAAGTCTCTCTTCTAAAGAGGAGAGAGACCGCATGGATAAGATCCCTTATGCTTCAGCCATAGGATCTATCATGTACACCATGCTATGTACTCATCCTGATGTTTCGTATGCTTTGGGCATGACAAGCAGATATCAGTCAGATCTAGGTGAACGTCACTGGATAGCGGTCAAGAGTATTCTTAAGTACTTGAGAAGGACTAAAGAATATTTCTTGATATTTGGAGGCGATAGCGAGCTAGCTGTAAAGTGTTACAGTGATGCCAGCTTCCAAACTGACCAGGATGATTATAGATCGCAGTCTGGGTTCGCGTTTTGCTTGAATGGTGGTGTTGTAAGCTGGAAGAGTTCGAAGCAGGACACAGTTGCTGATTCTATAACAGATGCCGAGTATATTGCTGCATCTGAAGCAGCAAAGGAGCCAGTTTGAATCCGCAAGTTCATTATTGAGCTTGGGGTGGTTCCTAGCATAGCCGATCCTATAAAGCTCTATTGTGACAACAACGGAGCAATTGCACAGGCTAAGGAACCTCGCTCACACCAGCAGACCAAACACATACTACGACGTTTCCATCTCATTCGAGAGATCATCGATAGAAGAGATGTGAAAATTTGCAGAGTACCCACAGAGGCGAACGTTGCTGATCCCTTGACCAAGGCTTTGGCACAGAGAAAGCATGATGGTCACACTAAGTCATTGGGTCTTAGAGCCTACACTGATTGGCACCAGTGCTAGTGGGAGATTGTTAGTGAGAGCCCTAGAGCCAATCAAGTGATGATTGTTGTATAGACTCGATGTATCATATTCCTATATATATAAAGGCATTTCTTTATGGTTATTATACTTACTTGTATTGGTGTCAAATAACTAAGTATAATAGCATCCTTGAGTGGAAGGTTCTTATCTATATCAATCGATTGGTTGAATTGATAGTGAGATGATATAGAGAACACTACTCTTAATCATTCCTAGTCAAGTATTAACATTCAGGGACAATGTTAATGCGCTGAGACTAGCATGTAGGTCAACTCGATGACTTGATCTCACAAGTCATGGATATTAGATATCATGTTGACACATGGGTATGCATTGGAGAATATATACTGAATGACCCTCCATGAGAAAGTATCATGGATCGTTATATGAGTGTCATATACTTTCTCATAGGACTATTATTATGACTATCAGTCCTTGGACCTGAAGTCACCATGGTTCCCTACATAAGGAGTTGCATACTTTGGCTTCGTCAAACGTCACCCATAAATGGGTGGACTATAAAGGCGACTACTGGGTATGTAACAAATTATGCGGAGGGATGTGAGTGATGTAGATGTGATTTATCCCTCCTATATGACGAGAGTGACATCATGATTCTTGATAGAGTGAGACACCTAAGTGGATGGCCATGCCCAAATGAGTCAATATGAGATATTGAGCTCATTTGATTAGAGTGAGTCTACTTGGAGTTCAAGACATAAATTGATTAGAGGATGACACGGTCTATGCCTCAATTGATCAATTTATATGTCAAGGATAGAAGGACATTGTCACATATTGTGAGAGTCACAATTAGTAGTCACAAAGGTGATGTTGTATCTCAACATTCTTGAAACTTGGGTAGTAATGATGTGTTGATAGATACCGCTCATTACTTATGTTTCTAAATGGGTTTAGGAGCATTGCCAACGTTACAAGAACCTATAGGGTCACACACAAAGGGCAATTAAATGGAGATTAGGTTCATATGATGGACCAAGAGGATTAGGTTCATATGATGAACCAAATTGGATTAAGGGTAATCCAAATTAGACTAATTGAGTTGGACTCAATTTGATTCATGTGTTGAATAAGTCTAATTTTGACTATGATTCATTGAGTCAATTTAATTCAATGAATAGAGATTCATTAAATTAAATTGACTTGAATCAAAGGTTAGGTTTGATCAACCATGGGAGATAAAAAGGTCAAGTTTGACTTGACTTGAGAGAGAAGATGAAGGGTCAAGTTTGACTTGACCAAATGCCACCTCATTGTGACTTGGCATGGGGCCGGCCAATGATGATGTTTCACATCATCAAGGCTACATCATTGTGTGTCACCTCATGAGGAAGACTAAGAGCCATGACTCTTGGTGTTCCATGGAGGTATTAAACCTCCATTAAGTGGCCGGCCACTTTAGGTGTGTGATTGAATTGCATGGTGTGCTCATTCACTTCTTCTTCTTCCTCTCTAGCTTTTCTCTCCCTCTCATCCTCCATTGTCGAGACTTCTCAAGGGTGCTAGCACACTCTAAGTTGTTCTCTCCACCTTTTTTGTCCGTGTGGATACGTGTAGAGGAGTGTTCACTTGACACTCTACGAGATCCGGCAACCTTTGGACGAACGGGATAAGCGAAGGGCATCGCTACAAAGGTAACGCTCTTTTCATGTAGATCTAAAGTAGATCTAGTGTAGACAAACATGTACAAGATTATTTTATATATTTTTGCACGGATCCGTGGCTAGCTTCGGGGTTTTCGCAACGCAAAAAGCAATTTTTGTGGCTCGAAATGCTAACATCTCATGAATGTACTGGGTGCATTGGACAGTCCAAAAGGCATAATCATCTACTCATACAACCCATGTTGTGTCTTGAACGCGGTCTTCCATTTATCTCTGGGATTGATTCGAATCTGGTGGTATCCACTCCTCAGATCGATCTTGGAGAAAATCTTAGTGTTAGGACCAAGGGGAGCTAGAGGGGGAGGGGGGATGAATAGCTTCTCTCGCTTCGACAAAGATGAGTTACAGCAGAATACTTGAAGCGAAGAAATCTCCAATGTTAACATGAGGATTTACTTGGTATCCACCTTCTCGAAGTGACTAATTCAAGGATCCGACCCTCTCTCACACATACACTGTGAAAGAGCTCATTCTAAGAAACAATTTGGAGGTGCAAAAGTTTCATACAAGCTCAAGAACAAGAATATAACTGGTAATAAGGAAACAAACGCAAATACAAATTAAAATATAACTTAGCACTTTGAAGCTTGATTTGCTTGAGCTTTCCTTGCCTTGGAATGCTGCTTGAAGGTGAGAAATGCAGCAGCACTTGTCTCCCTCAAATCACAAGAATTGGCGTTGAAAGCTCTATAGAGAATGAAGGTACCAAACCAACTGTTGGAGGAATTGGTTAGCACTCCGTTTGACCTCCTACATGGTCCCCTCACTCAATATAAGGGCTTGTTGTTGATGTAGCAGGGTTATGTAGCAAAGTACTGTCAGTCACTGCTTGTTGTTGTTACTGCATCAATTTCTGTGCTCGAGTGTTGATTGACATTTCTAACTCTTCTTGCATCAAGGTAACATTGGTGAGTTATCCAGTTTCTTCCATCTCTGAGTTTCAAATTCAGACAATGATTCCCACAGATGGTGTCAAATATGATTTTTTTTTCTGAAAGCTAGAGAGATGGTGCGCTGGGTAGGTGGTTGTGAGGTTGACTGAATGAAGACTTTAGATTGGAGCAAGGGTTGCAAATAGGAATAAAAATTCTTCCTACGCACACTCGAGAGAGAAGACAAATGTTAGTGCTAAAAACCAGGGAAGGGGGCCCTGGAGAAGGCCCTCCGACGCTCAAGTCAGTGTGATGCCAAGTGGGAAATTGAACAGTAGCTATGTAGCAAAGTGTCTCAAGGTGTATTAAAGTGTATCAAAGTATACCTTGCCATCGAAGAAGACTCCCTTTATGAACCACCTCTTATAAGCTCCACAATCATGAGGTGGTAAAGAATATCGGGTGTCAGAAGTTGTCGGGTAAAGAAATATATATTTTGGGAGGCGTATAATCACCGTCCAAGAAATTGTCCATTACTCGTGTGCATCCTTTTTGTAACTGACGTCATTAATAAGGCAATTGAAGGAATCTGCTATCATAAAGTGTCGATTAATAGAAAATATAGAGTCACCTTCGAGGAAGGGTTCTATTGAATGCTCATGTAATAATAGAAGAATATTCTCTGACAAGCGGTTGTTATTCTCTGACAACTATTGTGATTCTCTAGCTATATGGTCCCCGAAGATATCGCGGCCAGATATTTAGCTAATCGGGTATATATATAAGAGTAGAGTATTGAGTATGGTAGGGCATTCATCCCTTAAGACCATTCAGATATATGTTGTGTAATGCTGGAGATCTGATTATGAAGTAATGGGAAGCCAAGTCGCCTAGGTTCAGATGGTTCCTAAGACTAACCGACCATATGTAGGGATACTTATTTCTAAAGAATGGAGAATTGAACCCCTGAGAAGCTCGATCGGTATTTTTAACCGATCGTCCTTGTACTGGGAGGCTTATCCTTGAAGTGATATTTGAGCTCTAGAAATCCAGTTAGGTTTCTTATGAGATTTTCCATTGATGTTTACTTGGTGAAGATAAGGATACTGAGCCTTGTAACTTTAATCAGTTGTTCGGGCAAAGCTTTCGTGCTCCTTTGGTAAGTCTCATCTGCCTATCCATTAAATTGGCACTAACTAAAGTTTTTCTTGTTTCCTGTAGTGGACACTTTCTTTGAGTCGGTGGCCTTTGAGTGTCTTTAGTTGTGTGAGTACCAACTGCTTCAGATAGAGAAATTGCTACTGGCTGAACGGGACCAACAATTGGTTGGTCCTTCTAGTGGGGCGTCTAGTAGCCAGGTGGTCAAATCTAGTGAGATGGTCACGTTGGAAGAAGTGCCTATCGACTTTCTCCTAGCCACTGAAGATTCTGCGTCAAAGAAGGTGGAGGCCCCAGTGAAGAGGAGGTGCAAGCAGCGCCAGCTTATCCCTGCCACACAAGTCCTTGAGGGGTGAGCATCCCCTACAACAGTCTCTTCACCACACCTCACACTTGTCCAGGAAGAAACCCCGACACAATCCTTCGAGCAGGCTTTGTCCGCTCATCCTTCAGTGTCATCTCCCTTTTTGATTAGTCCAATTCAAGAGGCCACCTCTGAGCCATTCATCTCAACAACCTACTGCTCTACCAGTTACCCCTTTCACCGAAGCCTCGATGATAGTCTCCCCATCATTTGACCCACCAATCAGCAACTACATTTTGTTGAGGGGCTCGATGATGGAGGCTTAGGAGGCGGTTATGAATCGGTTGGTTGTCCTTACACTGGTCGGGATGATGGATAAATATTCTTTTGATTTGACTATGGTATGGGTTTACCCTTCGATTATCTTTTACTTTGAGCATTTTTGATGATATTTTGTTCTACAGCAATGGGCATCCGGAATGGGCATATTACAAAAATTTGTAACATTGGCCCAAGAAAATGAGACTTTTAAGAAATGCCTACGGAGGTTGGCTCCCTGCATACTCTAGCACTGTTCCCACAAGAGCATCATGCGCAACTCGAGCGACTGAGCCAACTAGAAAAGGAACTTCAAGAGGCTCAGCCATCAAGTAAAACTAAGGCAGAGTGGGCAAAAACATCAGAGACCACCGTAAAAATAGTAAAAGATAGGCTCCACTCAGAGACAACCCGCCGAGCGAACATAGTGCACTACAACAAAATCGCTCATAGACATCGGTTTTCCACCGGTGTCTATTTGATTTTCGACCAATGTCTATGAAGCCGATGTTAAAAGTCTGTCATTTTAGACATCGGGTTAAAACCGGTGTAGTATCACTTAACGACACCGGTCTTCGAATCGGTTATTAACCGGTGTAGTATCACTTAACGACACTGTTTCATCAACGGTGTAAAACCGATGTAATATTGTATGTTAATAACACCAGTTTTGGTAGCGGTAAATGACCGATGTAATATTACTTTATAACACCGGTTTTACATCGGTGGAAAACCGATGTAATATGTATATTTTTTAACAGCACAGATTTGATTTTAAAACCGACAATAACAAAAAAAAATACACAAATATTCACAAATTGTACAAATATTATTCATTCAATAATATCCATAAAATACACAAATATTCACAAATTATATAAATAATCTTCTTACAACAATATCCATAAAATACCCAAACATTCTTTTTACATCAAAAGCTAGCTAATAGATATCAAAATCAAAGTATAACATTCTGTTAACACATCAAGGTACAACTGTCTCAAATGTAATCTAGCATGCATTCAACCCACTCGAACCGCACTTCATCAATTTCAACTCTGGAGTACTTGATATTTATAAACTGTAAAAACACATAAATCCACCATATGTCAAATAACTAAAACAAATGTGTGCATGTATCAAATAAAATAGAATACTGAGTTTTTAAAGGCTACTGTGGAAGATAACGAATATAACATAGAATATACAACTTTCATATATGACACTTAGTATATGCTGCTTAGAATATAACATAGATAATTTGCTCCTTCTAATTCAAGTGTACAGATTGATAAGAACCGACAGCATCATACAACAACTTACTAGGCATGATAATGGTTGAACAAAGAAATATGACTACACAACAAATTCAGTGAAGGAAGCATAGAAGAACAAAGCTACCTCTGATGAAGAGATATACTATTTATTGTACTACCTCTGATGCCATCTTGGTATCCTGAATATCCTGCACTAAGCCCCCTATTTTCTGTGATTTCTGCTACCAACCACAGCAGCAAGGAATGCGGCAAGAAGGTAGCTGCCTCCTTAGTTCAGCACTCAAAACAACAAGTTAGAGCTTCCTTTTGAACACTCAAACTAGAACACTCAAACAAGTTAGAGTTGATGTGTATTTATCCTTTTTGTCTTGTCTTTTGATCCAGATATCAGCATCATAGGTGAATTAACTAGAAAACTCTACATGTTTTGCTTCAAATAATCTCTCAACTGTACAACCTTCAGTCATTATTGTCTTTCTCATGTTTTTTTAAGGTCGACTTGGGGAATCCATCCTTTGACATAAGGCATTACATCCAGGTGCCTAATTGCTTGAGATAACAAGTCGATGGCAATAAATACCTACTCCCCAAATGATCATTTGTTCTTTATTGGTTACTACAGTCAGTCATATGGAGCATGGTTCGCATGAGAGCAACGCCCAACTATAAAGGCGCACCTTTAAACACTGCATTTGGAAATATTAGGGTAACTCTACCTCTCTTGTAAGCCACCAAAAGTTCTTTTAACAAACTGGACGTGAAGTTGAGGCATTGATGGGAAAAACTAAGATCAATTGCCCTTTTAACCCCAAGTAAGTAATACCTACAGGAACCCATAGCAGTTAAAAAAAAGTGTAGGCTGACATCTGAAGGATTTGCAATTTAAACTAAGAAAATTAGAAAAATTTCTCACTATCACCCAGCTTAAAACCAGGGATACAGACATCTGTAAAGTCAGCATCTTCTTCCTCAATTAATTTCTTTATTGTTCCAGATGTTGTTTGACATATTAGTGCTTTCCTCATATGCTATATTTATCAACAACTCAAAGAACAGATGTAAAGATAAAATTGACCTGTTTGATGCAATATGTGACGGCAAGAACAGCCCAGGACATCATACCAAATCGGCAGTTTGTAAAAACCTTGATGTCAAAGTTTTTGCCGATACGAGGATACAGTTCCATGCCCTGCACAAGAAAAAAAAATTGTCCACAAACTGTATAAATTGCAACTACATTGATAGGAAAAATTAGGCTAAAAAGCATTGCCAAGTAATTCATTTGTTCATTATAGAAGGATATTAATACATGAGATACAACTTGCATAATAACAACACATAGCTAGAAAAAACTAGCATGAAGAAAGGCACAAACCAAATGGTTGAGCAAAAGGAACTCCAACAATATCAACAAGAGGTAAGATCCTCATGTGGTTTTAATGGCAATTATTTAAAAGCAAAGAATAACCTATTCCACCTAAGGTTTCCTCTGCCAGGACCTCATATTAGTGAATATACTTCTCTGTGCAAGAAAATTGAACAAGCAGTGTGAGGCAAATGTTTATTGTATAGCCAGAAATCAAACTTTACTGATAAAAAGAGGAGAATTTCAATTCTGTCAAGATGCTCTTTTCCCAACAACTTAACATGAATGGAGCTTTAGAGATTGAAAAGTTCATGGAACTATAGAACTAGCTTGAAAAGCTTAAATAGAGACCAAGCAGGAAAGTATTCCAATGCGCCATATTCAAATTGACTTGTGACATCCCAATTCATTGGGTATTCCTTATAATGAAAGCTAGAATGTGGTTGTCAAAATCAAAGACATCATATTCTAAGCCATGTTTAAAGAGTTTTTACATGTATGTGATATTATATAAGATCCCATCATCATAGTAAAAATAATCCTATTGTTGCAACAGAAGTACATGCATATGTGTATTATAGTTGGCAGTGAGACCAAGGATGTGAGAGAATTTTTTTTCCATGACGGTGAATATATGGCAACATTGAATATTGGTGGGCAAGTGTTTTAGATTTCTAAATAAATCATTTCATAAGATTTCACATAATGGAAAAAATACTTGAAGGTTTTTTGTGATTCAGTTGGTTCCACAAGTAGATATGGTTAGAAAATATCCTCTGAACTCTTAAGTCAACATATCTTGGATCACGAACAAACACATATAGAGTAGGCAATGAAACATTTGAAAATAAAATACTAATGAAGTCACAAATAAGGTTATTCATTTGTACCAAACATAAATATTTAACTAATTTTTTTTAAGGAAATTGCATTTTCCAATGCAATTTGATCTCATGGTACTCCTTTTACGACTAAAACCCTCAACACCAAAACATGTTATAGCACAATTCCCCATGGAAATATCTAGAGCATTAACTACTAGTCTTGGGTAGTTCTGCTCCCTGGTGTTGGCTAATGATTGAGACTTAACTATTCAGCAAAACAAATCACAGAGTGATTTTCCTGTTTAAGTCTGTGATCAAGAGCATATATTACTTTCTATACTAAAAAAGAAAATGAATGAGGCTACATTGAATTTATGACATTTGACTTTAGCAAATAGACGTGCCTTTTTAATGTTTGTTGAGGATAAACATGCACAGTTAAGAAGCAAAAGAGAATCAATTGGTTAAAGAGACAACCAGAAGAAAGTAAGACTGCTACATATTCTACAAAGTACACTTACATACACAAATATAGTTTAATCTATATGCAGATTGGAGAAATCTCATGTAACCATTAGTACAGAGAATGGAAATGCAAGAATAGAGTGCACCCATGCAAACATAATTGTAATATGTAAAAATAGTGATACATCTGGGAACAAGTAACAGATAAAATCCTTCACTATCAAATATAGCTAATAAAAGTTTAAGCATTGGCACATAACCTGCCATGATTAGGTAACAGTGATTAAAAGTAAGTGCAGGCCGTCTTTGTTTGACTGAAGCTGCATCATCCTAAAGATGATGATGCATGAGCAAATGAAGGTCTTACTGAATGGTTTCAACACTCATCTAATTATCAGAAGAATAAAGTTGACCATATTATCATGTACCTGCTGCAATGGTTTCTCTCCCTGGCCAACTTTAGCACCAGAGGAGTGCACGTCAGGAGCACTAGCTAAACCCAATCTCGACTTATGGAGTAGAACTCTATTTTTCAAATTGTGTATCTATTTATGACCATATCAAAATGAAATATTAATAATTATACTGTCCCAAGTAAAAAAAGGTTATTAGAAAAAATATTTCAAAAGTATTAACCTGTTTGGATCTTCCATCATCCAGCTTTTGCCTTTTAATAGCTTGATTTTCTTGTGCAATTCCAATAGACGTTATATTCTTTGCAGCAACACTACCAGGACACCAGTTATAGATAAAAACATGTCATGGTAATTCATGATAGAATATCTGCAAAATCGAAATCCTTACTTGGTCACATTCTTAGCATTTTTTGAAGGTTGGCCAGAGGACAACTTGCTTTTCTCCTTTAAAACAGATGGTTTTTGAATTGAAACAGTTCTCGTAGCAGTTAAATTCTTTGAACTGCTTAGTGTTGCTACTCCTTTCCTTGCTCTCAAATTAGGAACAAAGGACAGTAATAACCATAGGAAAAGCTAGATTGAAATTTACAGAAGCTCACTTTCAAGTATAACAAAATGCAGAACACTAAGCTTCCCAGAATAAGTGCTGAATAAATTTCTCCCAGGTGATCATACACGACTGCTGGGTTGAAGATTCCAAACCTTCAAAGATAATTCAAGAAGCACTGGTCATAGTTAAAAGTTAGAAGTATGTTAAAATAAAGATAAATACACATGAATTGCCAACCGATGTCAAAAAATGTGCATACATGTAGAGGAAAATAAGAGATGCAACTAGGTGTCTATAAACCACTCATCTAACTCCCTGCAGAGAAACAAAATCCTACGTATGCACAACAATACGAAAAAGTATGAAATTAAACCATTTAATTACATACTTGAGGTATGAGTTAAACATAGGAGATCAACAAATTTAGCAATAACAATGGTAATCATCATGGCGACTTATCATTAATACTAACAAAGATTTCCTTTTTCCCTCCACCCCTTACATCTTCAACTCTAATTAATCCAAATACTTGAGAGTTTATGCACTTTACTAACAATATTCAGTCTTTGTATGCATGACTTTATGCCTCTGTATATGCTTTGTGAACCTTGATCACAAGATAGGACTTTACCATGTGCTATTAAATTTGGAAAAAGTGGCATACTTGTAGCCGTTTAAGTGATATGCTAGTATATAAAATAAAAAAGATTGCCATTACCTTCAAAACTTACAACAAATAGCAATCAAACCAATCTCCATAGCTTGTGTTTTCCAAAAACAGAAATTGGAAACGAGAAAGAAAAAAAACCACAAATTTATGTCGGAAACGAAAATTTGCGGGAGGGAAAGACAGGGAGTTTCACCTCGTCGGATTCCTCCTTCTCCTCCACCTTCTCCTCCTTCTTAGGCTCCTCTGCAGCTGGGGCGCCGCCCGCGCCGCCGCTACCAGGGGCGGCGACCCCGATGGCAGCCACAGAGCCACCGGAGGGCACGGAAGCGAACTTCTCCCGGCCGGCAGCGATGACTTCCGTTATGTCCTTGCCCTTGACTTCCGCGAGGAAGTGGTTGATCCTCTTATCCTCTGCCTCCGCTCCCACTACAAGCAAGAAACAAGGATCACCGAAATGAAACCAAGATAAATATGAGAGGGAAGAGAGTTCGACCTGATTCAAGGATGGATCTGATATCATCGGCGGAGGGGTTGGGGTTGCCGCCGAGGACGACCAGGAGATAAGCCGCCACAATTTTCATCTTCGCTTCGAGATTTGCAGACGACGATGCCGCTGTTGTAAGGTCTCGGACCTCTCGATGATGAGTGCGTAGAATGAGGTGGGTCGGCTTAATTCCAATTTGTATCTTATCAAAACCCTAGGGTTGGGTCAGCGGAGGGAGGGCAGCGGAATGCAGGAGTAGGGGTGGGAGACGCAGCGGCGGCGGCGGCTAGGGGAAAGTTGGTCTTGGCCTTGGAACCACGGAACGCGCGAGCGGCGGAGTCGTAGGCCAGAGCGGCAGACTCGGCCGAGTCGAAGGTTCTGAGCCACACCCTGACCTTCTTCCAGGGGTCCCTGATCTCGGCCGCGAACCGCCCCCACGGCCGCTTCCGCACGCCGCGGAACCGCGTCTCCGCTACTGCCGCCGCCGGCTCCACCAGAACTCGGCCTTTCTTCATCTGGCCAACAGATCGACGGAATGAAAAGGAACAAAAGAAGGGGGAAGAGGGAGCGAGAAATGGGATCAAAGGAAGAGGAGTGCTAATTTCGCCATGTCGAATTCTTCAAAATTGGGGAGATAAATTGGCTGGTTGCTTCATCCAAGGTGAGGAGAAACCCAAAAGAAAGGGTGCTAAGAAAGTCCGCCAGAATTTTGGTTCATAGACACCGGTTTTAAAAACCGCGGTTAAAATCGGTGTCTATTAATGAAAAAAAGGCGCTCATAGACATCGGCTAAAAAAACTGATGTCTATGAGCGAAAATCTGCGCTCATAGACACCGGTTTTTGGAAAAATCGGTGTAAAATACTCAAAGACATCGGTTTTTGCTTAAAACTGTTGTTGTTCCACTGATGTCTATGAGCGATTTTGTTGTAGTGGTGGCTAAACTAGACGGGAAGATATCAAAAGTCCAGTGCCTCTCCACTCATCTAGAGGAAATGAATACCACACACGCGGTGGAGTTGGTGGCCCAAGTTCAATTGGTGTCCGAGCAGTAGCAAAATCGAACGTCCAAAAGGTGGAGTTGGAGTCCCTTCAGGTGAACTTAGAGACCAACCAGAATGCTTTAATTGTCTCAAAATATAAATTGGTCGATCTCTCTTTAGAGATAATAGCATCCCAGACGGAGCTAGCGACCTACCAGGCAGGAGAGGATGAGCAGTTTGAAGCAAGAAAGACTACACTCTTCTAATCACGTGACTTTATTGTGCCCATCGTTGATTCCATCAACAAAGCTCTTCTCCATGGGGCCGATGGTGCAATGACATAACTTAGGGAGGGGGCTACTTAGTATCAGAACCTTCAGCTCGTTTCCTCGACTACTAAAGGCTAATCAAGGAGTGCCTGCCTGGCTTTTTTCCCATTCTGAAGTGGTCCTTTTTCTTCTCTTATAGAGAACTATATAAATAAGCTTCTTTTCATTGTATCTAAAACTTTATTTTCTTTAATCTACTTATTAGTTGTGCTTAGCTATTTTATTCGCTAATATCTTTTTATGTATTTGAGCTTGCCCTGTGTATGTTAAGTGAAGGGTCGTCTAAGTCCAATTTCTTGTACTGAGAGACATAGAAGTCTTATCCCTTATGACAAAACTTCGAGTGTCTGACCAGGTATTTAACCGGTCGAGCACATTTACTCGATTGGATGTATGATAAAGATTGCTCAAGTAATAATAGAGCCTTCGTGAGATATACAGAACTAAGTCCATTCGAGTCTAAGATCGACTAGACCCTAAGATTCATTCGGCCTTAAGTTCAATCAATTATTTGGTAAATCCACTTAAGTACTTGAGAAATGGAGCCTTAAATACTTGTCCAGGCTTAAGACCGATTAAGGTATAAGTACCTTGAGCATCAAACTCTAAAAAGAAGGGTTTATCTCAATGTGTGGGCCGATGTTTCGGAGTGATGATTTACTTATCACATCTGTTATAAATGTGTGTTCCTGATCGGTGATACGTGTTCATATGCCTTATTCCTCTAACGCACCAACTAGCACACAATTCTCCAGGTGCACGCCACTTTAGCTTATAATTTAACGACCATGATCATTAACCCACCTTTTTATCCTCATGATTCAATGATCCTCATTAAAAGGGGTTTTGAAGGGGTTCCTAAGAAAACCCTTAAAACCCTAACACCTTCTTCTTCCTCACCTTCTTCCTTAGCGATCCTTCTACTTTTGTGAATCTCAGTGAACTCATTTCTTCCTTGTTTACCCACTCTTGATGTTACTCCTCGATTTCTCTCCTTATTTTCTCTCATGGATACCTCTGGTCTAGCCTATACCCTCCTTGTCTCCTAATTTCACTGCATATACCTTGACTATTTGTGGTACAACTACGACATTCCCCCCTCTATGCATATGATGGTGTTAATTGCACAAGCGTGACCCCATCTTCCTCCTCCAAACAATATAACTTTCTTTAAGGAGCAAGTGCAGGCAGGCTTACGTTACCCTATTTCCCCATTCCTTATCAAAGTAAGCCAATATTATAGCATTCCCCTTCAGTAGCTAATTCCCAACTTAATTCGTTTGATATGCCGGGAGGCCATCATATTCTGTCTATTTGGGGCTCCCCTTTCCTCTCGTTCGTTCTATTATTTTTTACTATCCTCAACAAGTGGGCAGAGGGCATCTTTCACTTCACTGCTTGGCCAAAAATCTGCCTTTTTGAGAAGATTTCTTCTCAGAGCAGTGATTGGAAAAATGCATATTTTTTTATTTGTCTTCTCACCCCCATGTCTTGGCCAAATGCTTGGCAACATAACCTTCCAACAATGCCAACCTTAGGTGATGTTATCAGGAACCATGCCTTCATAAGACCGTATCAAAATTGATCATGCTAAAGTTCGATGTCTCCATACTGCTTCACGAGGAGTTCCTATATATGTTTGGGTTAAGTCCAACTAAATTCGAATTGACCTCCTCCTTTGGTAAGAAATATATTCTTTCTCCTTGATTTTGAATGAAAATTTCTCCTCTACTTCTATTGCACCTAACCAATATTATGTGGACAATGAAAACTATCTCCAAATCTTTCCTCTTCAAAAATACCTGAGTAAATGAAGATACTTTAAATTGACTGGATGAGGTAATCCTGAAGAAACGTGAGGCCGAGTAGGCATCTTCGTCCTACAACCTCCCTCTAACAACAGCGACCCCCCTCTGAGTCTAGTGACTCAGATGTCTTGCTCGCAAAAAGGAGTCACTTGGGTTCTTTAATTTTGTTAGAATGACCAATGCTAGAGCAGGTTATTGAGAGCCTCAAGCTCCTTCTACTCAGGGAAAAGAGCCAATAGTCGTGGTTCATCCCCGAACCAGGCCCATTGCTTAAAGCCGCCTTATCCTTCTTCCGCACCTTCACTTGCCCGACCAACCAGACTGTTTGATCCTTCCCCCTCCATGCAGTATCTCCCACCAGTCGAGATACGCATAGGGCAACCGCCTACTTCCTCCCAGCACCACTGATGGATCTTATTGAGGGCATGCCTTCTTCTCTGTCAAATCCTCCCCTTGACCCCAACCATCAATTTTGATTTACTTGTGGTCTACCATCCCAACAAGGAATGACTTCCACTCCCCACTCCTATAGAGTATTGAAGCTACAAGGATCGCTAGCTGAGGTTTGGGTTGGTGTGAAGAGACAACCAAAAGGCTTCTCTAACTCCGAGTAGGCAGATGAGTATGCTCGGGCTGCCACTACGATAAGTTTATGATATTTCCTTGAGTAGGTAATCTTTCTCTCATAATATGTTTCATTCTATTCTTTTTAGCTCTATGCTACTGAACTAAATCTAAGCCACCTAGTGGTGGACTTAGAGAGATATAACAAAATCTTGAAGGAATACACGAAGGAGTTGGAACTCTCTACTTCCAACCCAAGTGAGGTGATGGCTCGGTTGCAGAAGGAAGTAGATGACCAGGACAGGTTGCTACTAGACATGGGAAATACCCTAAAGGAGTCCCAACAACTGGTAGATTCTCAACATGCAAACAAAAGAAAATTAAAAATTTTGTTGAACACCAATGAGTTTAAGCTTTGAACAAAAATTTCTATGAAAGACAAGGTCATTCTTGATTTAGCTAAAAAGACTACCTTGCTAGATGAAATAAGAATTTCTCACATCTTAGAATTATCCAAACAAACCAAAGAATTATCCTCCAAAGATATGTTCATCCTGGAGCAACAATGTAATTTGGACATGCAAGAAACCTGACTAGAATCACTATAATCTGAACTACATTCTGCTAAGTCTGAGCTGTCATTTTACAAATCCAAAGAGGACGAGCATTTTGAGACAAGGCAAAAAGTATATCTCAAATCCCATGAATTTAGTGTAATATTCGAAGATCGGATAGCAAGGGTGCTCATTTTTGGAGCTGAAGGGGTGGTGCAATAACTACACGAAGGTACCTATCTCTCAATTGAACCCCTCAAAAAATCTATAGACCGACAGTGACTCTTAAGAGAACTTCCCAAAGATATTTTGGATAAATTTGATTGAATGTATGACATGCTCTCCTTGTAATTACTGAATCAAAAGACTGGAATTTAATGCAAAATATGTATTAACCATTATTGGATCATACCTGTTTTTATCCATTTCTAAAATTTGTTGACACTTCCCTCGTGAGATGAAATCCGAGCAAGTGTTTCCCCTTGAGAAAGACCCGACAATATGGAGATTCAGAGGTTAAGCATATAAAGAATTATTATAATACAGCCGAGCTACCGGGTGGGCTGGTCGAGAAATTACACTGAGCGAAATAATCAGGCCAATAAGAATAATTGAAATCATACTTAAGCTGATCTACATCATAGTTCGAGTGGAATAACACCGAGCGACATAATCAAACTGGCCAGGATAATAAGACTATACAGAAGAATTATCCTAGATGAAGTAGTAGTTGGATATCTAGACATGTGAGCCAACACGCTCATAAGTCCATGAATTGTTATTATTGAAACAGGCTAAATAATTTTTCTCTCAAGTAGCTCAATTCTGTCAAGCGAGGATTTTAACCCAGGTGGATTATGCATAAGATACATATGAGAGCAAGCTTACTCATAATCCAGCCAGACGGCTAGGGAGGGAGTTTGGGAAAAATATAGAGACGCGAGAGCATGCTCGCTTATGATCCGGCTTGGTGCTCAGGAGTCTAGAATTTATAGAGGCACGAGTGCATGCTCACTTATAATTCAGCCTGGTGCTCGAGAGTCTAGAATTTATAGAGGTATAAGAGCATTCTCACTTATAACCCTGTCTATTTCTAGGGAGTCTGGAATTTATAGAGGCACGAGAGCATGCTTGCTTATAACCTGCCTTGGTGCTCGGGAGTCTAGGACATAGTGCGAGAGCATGCTTGCTTATAACTCGGCTTGATGCTCAGGAGTCTAAAAATTATAAAGGTGTGAGAGTATGCTCGCTTATAACTTGGCCTGGTGTATAAGAGTATGAGATTTGCCTCAAGAGTATGCCCACTTATAACCTGGCCTAGTGCTCGGGAGTCTAGGGATTATAAAGACACAAGAGCATGCTCATGCTCTCTTATAACCCGACCTGGTGCTCGGGAGTCTGGGACTTGACACGAGAGCATGCTCGCTTATAACCCGACCTGGTGCTTGGGAGTCTGGGACTTGGCTTGAGAGCATGCTTGCTTATAACCCGGCCTGGTGCTCGGGAGTCTAAAATTATAAAGGTGCGAGAGCATGCTCACTTATAACCTGGCCTAGTGCTTGGGAGTATAAAACCTTGGCACAAGAGCATGCTCGCTTATAAACCGGCCTGGTGCTTGGGAGTATAGGAATTATAAAGGCGTGAGAGCATGCTCACTTATAACCTAGCTTGGTGCTACAGAGTCTGGGACTTGGCACGAGAGCATGCTCACTTATAACCTAGCCTAGTGCTCGGGAGTCTGGAAATTATAAAGGTGCGAGAGCATGCTCGCTTATAAGTTGGCCTAGTGCTCAGGAGTTTGGGGCTTGGTGCGAGAGCATACTCATTTATAACATATCCTAGTACTCGGGAGTCTATAAATTATAAAGGCATAAAAGCATGTGGGCTTATAACCCGACCTAGTGCTCAGGAGTTTGGGACATGGCGTGAGAGCATACTCACTTATAACCCGGCTTGGTGATCAATAGTTTGGGATTTAATGCGAAAGTATTCTCTCTTATAATCTAGTCTAGTGTTCGGGAGTCTCGAAATTATAAGTCTTTTGAGATAATCGCCTGTAATTTTCATTAAGTGCAAAAATTCAACATGCTACATTAATACATTACAAACATACTCTCAAGCCTTGTAGGATTGTAGATGATTTACACTCCAAGGTCTCTCCAACCTTTTTCCATCTATGTCCTGGAGATAATAGGAGCTCGAGGCTAGCTTCTCCACTATTTTGTATGGTCCGCCTCATTGAGGCTTGATAAGCTATGAATTGACACATTAATTTTGGGTTAATATTTGGTATTCTTTATATATATGCACATTTTTAATTCCAATTTTGATCATGTTTCCCCAAACAAGGTTTTTATGAGCTTTATGATGTTTTTCCATCTTATGCATGATTTATTTCTCATTATGTGAATTTGGTCTTGTAGGGTACTAATGGGTTCATGATTCAAGTGGAGGCATGGTTCACTCAACCAAATGGAGCCCAAAACCCTAATTGACCCCAATTGAGCTTGGATTCGAGTCAAACCCCAGCTGGACCAAACCCTAGGTATAAAAGGGAATTTTTGCACGGTGAACAGTGAGCTCGCGCTACTGTTCATCGTGCCAGATTCTTGACGGCGCGGTCACGACTCCTCCCTTCTTCTAGATCTTCGAATCAAGTTGTCATCATCGGAGTGGAGTTCCTCAGCTTCCAGCAACTGGTTTCCGACCTTCAGCGTATCTCTAACGAGCGTTTTTGTGGGCGAAATACTGTAGCTGCAGGGCGCGATTTTCAGCTCAGACCAGCGGTGTTCTTTTGGTCTGGGTTTCCATTCCTTCACGAGATTATCGGCGGTGGTCCTCCGGTGATTCTGAACCCTTACCGACAGCACCTCAACGTTCCTAGCTTCATTTCTCAGCTCACGATTCTAGTTCAGAAAACGCAGCAACGTGCAGCAGAGAATCATTTCAGAAACTGACAACGCTGAAGATTTATGAGCTGGTACAAGTGAATCTGAGGTTGTCTTGGATCTTGAGGACACCAGAACGATCTCTGTTGGAGTGTTCTCTACAGGTTCTTTGTGTGACGACAAAGAGAAGACAAACTGATTTCAGATTTGAGTTGTAGGGATGTTAGATTTTCTTTGCAGTTTGTTTCTAGCTTAGGTTTCCTTCTTTTTACGCTTTTGTTTCTGAATCTGATAGTTTATAGCTTGGATTTAGTTGTAGTTTCATTTTCTACATGAATCTGATATGCTGAGTTTTGTTTTTGTGTGCTGTTTAGTTCTGTTCGTGCAGTAGAACTGCTGAAATTTTGTTTTCTTTATTTGATATCAGCATTTCTGTTTTAACCTTCTATCCATTGATAATTTAGTTGGAGTTATAGAATAGAGAATTTGTAGTGTGATGAGTTAGATGTGAAGTTAAGCTCTTGCATGTTTTGGTTCTGTAGTTAATTATATTGAATTCTGCAACTTGGTTCCCAATTGGTCAATTCAAGTAGTTAAGTGCATTCAGTTCAGATTAGTTTCTAATAACCAAAGGTTAGTTCTTAAGTTTGTCTAGGAATAAGTTAGAATCTGTGGTTTACATAAGTGAAGTTTGGTTGAATTCCATTTGATGCAAATGTGGTTTAAGTGTTTCATTCCTAGCTTGTTTTAAAATTCATTGCTGTAAAATTAACTATTGCCAGCAAGTTCAATTTTGTTCTCTTTTGAATTTTAATACCAAACCCCCCATTTTACATCTAGAAACCCCAAAAAGAGTGTTCTTAATCCAAGACAAGCATGTTTCTAGCATAATCCTTGAAAAATTCGACTCGGGCCTTATACTAAAACATTTCCTTGTGTAGTTGTGGGTTTTCTATCATAACATTAATTTGGGAGTTTATTTGTGACATCGATTTTGATAGCTACCAAATTTTGGCGTCGCTACCGGGGAACTTTAAACTTTGCTAGATTTGTTGTTTGTTTTGGATTGTGAATAATTTTCTCAGCTTTAGTTTGCTGATTTTTCTGATTTTATTGACTATCTACTGAATTTTGATCGTTTATTGGCTTGCATGACTAGGTCTTCCTTTGCAACATTGCTTGAACTTGACCCGGAGATTGAGAGAACCTTTTGGGCTTTAAGGAGACAAGCTAGGTCAACAGCAACTTGTGAGAGCAAAATTTCAGAGATGGATAATCAGATAACAGAAGGGGATCGAACTATGAAAGAGCTTCCAGCACCAGATGTGGCTTATAAGTACTCATGCATCACTTATCCCGATTTGGCAGGAGATTTTGAACTCAGATCAGTACTTATTCATCTGCTTCCCAAATTTCAAGGCTTATCAGGAGAGGATCCCAACCGCCATCTACATGAATTCCATGTGGTTTGTTCCACCATGAAGCCACAGGGGATTTCAGAAGAAGACATTAAGTTGAGGGCTTTTCCATTCTCTTTGACGGGAGCAGCTAAAGACTGGTTATATTGCCTTCCAGCTGGATACATTACAAGTTGGATTAATATGAAGAAAGCCTTTTTGGAGAAATTTTTCCCAGCTTCTAGGACTGCAACTATCAGGAAGAGCATTTGTGGTATTCAACAAGTAGTGGGAGAGACTCTTTATGATTATTGGGAGAGATTCAAGAAGCTGTGTTCGAGTTGTCCACAACATCAAATTAGTGACCAGCTCCTTGTTCAATATTTTTATGAGGGTTTACTTCCCATGGATAGGAGCATGATAGATGCAGCAGCTGGAGGAGCCTTAGTGAATAAGACTCCAAATCAAGCAAGAGAGCTAATTTCAAATATGGCGGAAAACTCACAGCAATTTGGGAGTAGAGCTCTTGGTACTAGAGTGGTTAATGAAACTCATTTGGTTTCAATTGAACAACAAGAAATTAGGAACAATTTGCAAGAATTGACTTCTCTAGTAAAGCAAATGGTGTTGCAAAATTCGAGTCATGTTTCAAATTTTCCTTTACCAATGATGAAGTTGTGTGGAATTTGTTCAAGCCAAGATCACTCTTCGGATCATTGTCCTAATCTACATCAAGATGAATCCGTTGCAGTTATTTCAAGACCTCAATTTCAGCAACACAAATATGATCCCAACTCTTCAACTTACAATCCGAGATGGAGGGATCACCCTAATTTGGGGTATGGGAATGCATTTTATCAACAACAACCACAAGGGCAGATTCATCAGCCATATTATCAGCATCAACAAAATCAGCATCATTACCAGAATCGTCCAGCAAGTCATTCACAGCAATTTCAACAACAGCAGCCTCAATTTCAGCAAAACTTCAGCCAAAATCAACAATTTCAACCATTCCAGAATTTTCAGCATTCAAATGTTGCAAGTCAGCCATAGTTTTAGAATTCCCAGAATCAGCACACACATTTCTAGCATGTTCAACAACCTGTGCAGAATTTCCAGCAGCCAAGTAGTGCAAATCAGCACCAATCTCAGCTTGCACTGCCTTCTTCTACAAGCCCGAGATCAACGCAACCTCAACAAAACTTTAGCAGCTCAAAAATTGAGGATTTGATGTAGCAAGTGCTTCAACAGCATCAGCAGATGATGCAACAACAGCAACATCAGCAAAGGACTGATACAGCACTGCAAAACATTGAAAGGCAGATTGGGCAGCTGGCTAGTAATATTAATCAGATGCAAAATCAAGGATCTGGACAATTGCCTTCACAACCGACTCCAAATCCTAAAGGAAATGTGAGTGCATTAACTCTTCGAAGTGGTAAAACAATTTTAGACTCAAATCTGAATTTTTCAGCAGGAGCACAGCAGAATATTTCCAAGCCATTTGCAGCTTCGAGTTCACAGAATTTCCAGAATTTTCCAGCAAATTCAGAGCAGCCAGATTCTGTATAGCATGGGATTACTGGAGCTGATCAGCAACATTTCAATCAACCGAAAGTTTCAGATTCTGATCAAATTGATGGAGCAAATTTCGGCTTGGAATTTACTCCAACAGCAGCTTCGAATTCAGCTCCAAATTCAGCACAGAATCTGGAAAATTCTGCACAGAATCTGGAAATTCTGCACAGAATCTGGACAACAATATTAACCGGCAAGGAGTTGAGCCTTCCATTCCGTTACCTTTCCCTCAAAGAAGTGTACAACCAAGAAAAGAAATGGAGGAAGAAAAGGCTAGGGAATATCAAGAATTGGTGAAATTATTCAGCAAGGTTGAAGTGAATGTGCCTTTGCTTACTATGATCAAGCAAATTCCAAAATATGCCAAATTCCTCAACGATCTTTGTGTGCACAAAAAGAAATTGAAGGGAAATGAATTGATAAGTATGGGAAAGAATGTTTCAGCATTACTTCAGCCAGTTCCTCAGAAGTATGAAGATCCAGGAGTTTTCACCGTGCCTTGTGTTATAGGCGATTGTGTTTTTGAGGATGCGATGTTAGATCTTGGAGCTTCTATTAATGTGATGCCTAAATCAGTTTTTCAGTCATTAAGAATTGGACCGTTGCAGCCTACAGGTGTAGTGATTCAGTTGGCTAATCGAAGTCAGGCACACCCAGCTGGAGTGATAGAAGATGTATTGGTAAAAGTGAGGGAGTTAATTTTTCCTGCAGATTTTTACATCTTAGACATGGAGGGTGATGTGCTTGCGAACAGGGCTCCGCTTATTCTTGGACGTCCATTCTTGAAGACTGCTAGAACCAAGATAGATGTACATGCAGGAACTCTTTCTATGGAGATAGGAGACACAGTAGTTCATTTCAGCATTTTTGAGGCTATGAAGCATCCTAGAGAGGATCATTCTATACTTAGCGTGGATATCTCGGAGGAGTTGGATGGCATGGAGTTTTTGTCAGATATTGATTCAGACTTAGAGGTTTCTGATTTTGGTATGGAGAATAAATTCGTTGCATTGTTGGAGGATATTTTAGATGTGGAATCTGATGTTAACTTAAATGAATGCGTAGGGGATTGTTTAGGAGAAGCATTACCCCTAGGATCGCTCAGAGAGGAAGAGGTATGTGTAGGGGATTGCTCAGTAGCACTACCCCTAGAATCACCTACTATTGACCAGACATAGGAGGAATTGAAGCCATTACCTCAGCATTTGAAGTATGCCTATTTGGGAGAGAATCAGCAGCTACCTGTCATCATAGCTCAGAATTTGGAACCGGATCAGGAGGAACGATTGTTAGAGATTCTGAGACAGCATAGGAAGGCCATTGGATGGACTCTGGCAGACATTCCTGGGATCAGTCCTTCCATTTGTATGCATAAGATTCACTTAGAGGAGGATGTGAGACCAGTGAGACAGCCACAGAGACGACTGAACCCATTAATCTTGGATGTTGTAAAGAAGGAGGTGACTAGACTCTTACAGGCCGGCATCATTTATCCGATTTCTGACAGTAAATGGGTAAGTATCATCCATGTGGTTCCGAAGAAGTCAGGGGTGACAGTGGTAGCTAATGAAGAGAACGAACTGGTGCCCATGAGAGTGAAGAATTCTTGGAGAGTATGTGTGGACTACAGGAAGCTAAACCAAGCAAGCCGAAAGGATCATTATCCACTTCCTTTTATTGATCAGATGTTAGAGCGGTTGGCAGGTAAATCCCATTATTGTTTTCTTGACGGTTATACTAGTTATTTTCAGATTTGCATCGACCCAGAGGACCAGGAGAAGACTACCTTCACCTGCCCTTTCGGTACATTCGCATATCGTAGGATGCCATTTGGACTATGCAACGCTCCAGGTACTTTTCAGCGATGCATGGTGAGTATTTTTGGTGATTTATTAGAGCATTGCATGGAAGTATTCATGGATGATTTTTTTTGTTTATGGCTCTTCTTTTGATGCATGTTTGGAAAACTTGTCTCGAGTTTTGAGTAGATGTATCGACACGGATTTGGTGTTAAATTTTGAAAAGTGTCACTTTATGGTAGAGCATGGTATTGTTTTAGGTCATATAGTCTCTAGGAAGGGCATTGAAGTAGATCCTGCTAAAGTTAGCGTTATATCTTCTTTATCTTACCCCACATGCGTGCGGGAGGTGCGAGCTTTTCTTGGTCATGCAGGATTCTACAGGAGATTTATTAGAGACTTCAGTAAGATTGTTCTACCATTGTCTCAGCTACTTCAGAAGGATGTTTTGTTTGATTTCGATCAGAGGTGCAGAGAGGCTTTTGACAGATTGAAGGAGGCTCTTACTTCAGCACCTATTATCAGACCCCCAGACTGGTCCTTACCTTTCGAGTTGATGTGTGATGCTTCAGATTATGCAGTGGGAGTTGTACTAGCACAGAGAGTGGATGGAGCACCACATGCTATTTGCTACGCTTCCAAGACTTTGGACTCAACTCAAGTAAACTACACAACAACAGAAAAAGAGCTTCTTTCTATCGTTTTTGTTTTAGATAAATTCAGATCATATCTTCTTTGTTCTCATGTGATTATTTTTTCTGATCATGCAGCTTTGAAGTATCTCCTCAAGAAGCCTGATGCAAAGCCTAGATTAATCAGATGGATGCTTCTGCTTCAAGAATTCGACGTAGAGATACGTGATAGGAGCGGGAAGGAGAACTTGGTTGCAGATCACTTGAGCAGGATCGAAGGAGACTTGGACCATTCGGCTATTGACGACGATTTCAGGGATGAGCAGCTTTTACAGTTGCAGGGTGAGTCTCCATGGTATGCGGATCTAGTGAATTTCTTAGTTGCACATGTTTATCCCAAACAATCTTCGAAAGCTCAAAGAGATAAATTAAAAAGTGATTCAAAATTCTATGTTTGGGATGATCCTTATTTGTGGAAGTTTTGTAGTGATCAGATCATTAGGAGATGCATACCTGACTTTGAGTTTCAGTCTGTACTTACTTTTTGTCATTCTTTTGAGTGTGGAGGACATTTTGGACTACAAAGAACTGCTAGGAAAGTTTTAGAATGTGGTTTGTATTGGCCTACCCTCTTTCGTGATGCTTATGCTTTTTATCGATCATGTGATAGGTGTCAACGAACTGGGAACATAGGACTTAGAAATGAAATGCCTCAACAATTCATATTATTTTGTGAGATTTTTGATGTTTGGGGTATTGACTTTATGGGTCCATTTCCTGCCTCTTTCGGTTTTGCTTACATTTTATTGGCAGTTGATTATGTTTCCAAAATGGGTAGAGGTCATTCCCACTCAGACTGATGACTCTTCTGTTGTTGTTAGCTTTGTCAGGTCTCACATATTTTGCAGGTTTGGAGTACCCAAGGCGATCATAAGTGATCAAGGGTCTCATTTTTGTAACAGACACATGAAGGCTTTGCTACATAAGTACGGGGTTACACATAAAGTTTCTACATCCTATCATCCTCAAACAAATGGGCAAGTAGAAGTGTCTAACAGGGAGGTGAAATCAATTCTTGAAAAGACTGTGAGACCAGATAGGAAGGATTGGAGCAAAAGACTTGAAGATGCACTATGGGCTTATAGGACTGCTTTCAAGACCCCTATAGGAATGTCTCCATACAGGATTGTGTATGGAAAAGCTTGCCATTTACCCGTGGAGATTGAGCATAGGGTGTATTGGGCGGTTAAAGCATGCAATCTTGATAGTGAAACGGTTGGAGAAGAAAGGAAATTGCAACTTCAAGAACTTGAAGAGATTAGATTGGAAGCTTATGAGAACTCACGAATTTATAAAGAAAAGACCAAGAGATTTCATGACAAACAAATTGAGGTGAAAGACTTCCAAATTGGTGACAAAGTACTTTTATATCGATCTCGTCTCAAATTGATTAAAGGTAAGTTGAGATCTAGATGGGAATGACCTTATTGTGTTACTAATGATTTCTTTTATGGAGTGGTTGAGATCCAGAATATGTCTACTGGCCGGATTTTTAAAGTTAATGGACAAAGGCTTAAAAAGTTTCATGAAGGAGTTAAGGGCTTGGTGGTGGAGGAAATGGAACATGTTGATGCTATCTATCTGAGTTAGAGGGGAGTTTCACTTTATCTTTTGTTTCTTTGCAAATGAATAAATTTTAGATTTTAGTAGTTTTTCTTATTTGTTTAGGAAAAGTTTCGGTTACATTTAGAATTTTCTTGCATAAATAAATTTTGAGTCTCATTAGTAGTTTTTATTTTTGCATAGTTATTGTTTTGGAATTTAGGTTTTATGTTCATGAAAATTACCATTTCTTTGAGTTTGATAGTCTTTGTTTTAGGAATAAATGGTACTTCCTTCTTTTGACAATTCTTTGTATCATTTTTAGAGATTTGAAAAGGAATGCTAAATTTGATTATCATGTTTAAAGACTTTATGGCATGATTGAACTCTAAGATTGCAAGAGGTTGATACTAGTGATGGATTCTTGATTGATGGAATGGATGATAACTTTTATTTACCTAGTGAGGTTTGAGCCTATTTTGAGTGATGCACTTGTAGCTTATTTCACTCTAGAACTTGCTTCGAATCTGATTTATACCTCTAGAGCAGTGTTGAGTCATTTTTATGATATTTACTCCATTATCACATTGCCCTCACCTATTTTTGCTATTTCTCTTGTCATGAATCATCATATCTTTATTCTTTTCTCATGTTTTATTTCTTTGGATGTGGTTAACTTGGATGATATGTGATTATTTTATTTGGCCGGGACGGACAAATGAGTAAGTGTGGGGGAGGTGTTTAGTTTGAAATTGGAGTTCTTTTGTGCTGGAATCAGAAATGTACTAAGCTGGAAAGAGGAAGCACAGTGGAAGTTGGCTGAGTGTTTGTTCCAATTTTTGATACATTTGAATGCGAGATGAAGTATTGGATCATATTGGAATGTAGAAATTTAAATGCAGTGCTGAAATTTTGTATCAGTTTGTATCAAGATTCAGAATGCAAGATTTAGATGAGTGGTAGCTTAGTTGAAATTGAAGAATATGCTGAAACAAATGGTATGCTTGTCTTTCATGGCATCTGTAAATAAGGAAAGATGATTTAAGTACAGCATGATTTCATAACAGAATCTAGACAGTAGAATTTAGTTCATTTGTAGCTGGGAAATGTGATCACAATGGACTTTAATGGAGAATTCAATTGGTGGCAATAATTTCATCAAAGAAGCACTTGAATGGAGTATCAATTACCTTGAAAACTTGAAGGAAAAGGGCATCAATTGGTACCTTAAACAGTGAGGACATGCTGGAATCAGAATGGAATTTACAGGATTTCAAGAGCTGAGTATCAAGAGTGTGCAACCTTTTCGTTATCAGCTTTGAAACCCTTGAGAATGAATTGAAATTCCTTTATTTCTATGCAGAAAATTGTGTTTACTTTCTTTCCATTCTTTACAAATGAAAACTGAATTCTGAAGTTGCAGTAACTTGCTAAAATTCTAGATTTTTAGTAACTTTATAAGTGATGTTATTGGCTAAAACAAGATGGAAATCAAGCTATTGTTTAATTAAGTGATTGTGAAGCTTTATGGAAATAATTGTTGAAGTTTGAAGTTGGAAAGCAGTAACATCGGATGAAGAAATTAAGAGTTAAACCTGAAGTTCAGAATTTTGTGTGAAGTTTTGAAAGAGTTAAGAGCTTTGCAAATTCAGAAATTTTGGAATGAATGGAGTATCAAGAATTCAGTAATGATCTCTAGGATAAGTGAAGCTCAGATGAAGTGCTGAAACACGAAGTAACAAATGGGACGTTAGCATGAACAACTTCTACAAAGATTCAAGTCAATTATTGAAATCTGAAAATAGCATGACACTTGATGGTACTTGAAAGGCTGCATTTGGTTGAATGAGAAGAATGAAAGAAGACATTGATGGTTGTTGGTTTGTAAAGTGATATTCAATCCAAGAAATAGAGTGTCAGATCTGAAATTGAGCAAGGAAAACAAAGAGGAGGATTGCTGAAATGACATGAATAAGTATAGTGCAGAAATTCAGAAAGTGCATATTTGAAGGAAAATGGCAGTTTTGTGCCAAATTGGAATGAGAATTGTGATGAGCCAGAGCTGCTGGAAATTGGAAGGTCTTAGGATATGTATTGTAGAGGGTCTGTAGAGACAATATGAAGGAGTATTGAAAATTTCTTGTGGCTAAACATGTTAGATTGATACAAAGTTCAGCACTAAGACAAACTGAAATCAGAGGTTGAACACAAACTGAACTAAATTGTAGCCTGAGTTCGGGCTGTTTGTAGCAGGTGAAAGCTCAAAGTGAAGCTGAAATTTCGTGCTACTGAAAAAGATAAGGTTAAGTATGAATGCAGTCAAGTGTAGAGAGATGTGCAGACAAACTGAAATCAGAGCATCCTGCTTTGGGGAAACAGAACAGTCTTGTGCCAAGGAGAAATCTGCTGGTTAATGTCAAAATTTCTGGTTATGCGAATCTGAAATGAATGGAACTTAAACTATCACTATTCATCAGCAAATGAAATATCTTCAAAGGTCTACTAGCTAGGGAAACTGGGCTGGAATGACTTAAAACAAAATCAGAAATTGAAAGGCAGATTCATGTTTCTATAGCACAGAAACTATTAATTATCAGAATTTCAATGTGTTTTTAAGGAATGGATGAAACTCGGATCATGTGATGAATCAAATCAAAGAACTACATATTCGATTAAAGATTTTGAAGAACCTGCAATTAGAGATTTGCAGAAACAGGATTTTAGTGCCAAAGGAAACAAGAGGAAGATGTGAAGAGAAATGAAGGAAAAAAAATGGAAGGCTGTATAATCTACACTATAAATGAAGTGGAGTAAAAGGAAGAGTTAAATTAGAGTGCTTGCAACACCAAATCAGTAACAAGAAGCAGTGGGAGGAAGAAATGTAGAATTTCATGCTTGGTCGAAATTGAACATCACATAGCATTCTAGTTCATGTCTTCCACCTCAAATTGAAACTTATTTTCTTCTTTGCTTGATCAGAATTAATTCTTCCATTTACATCCTAATTTGTTTTTCTTTCCAATGGTTGTGAATTTTCATGATTATGCATCTTGATATTGTGATGGAGGTTAAATTAGATGAAAAGCAAGCTTATGGTAGTGGATTTGCTATGAGTAGCTTGAGTGCCCTCCACCTTTGCAAGATTTGAGATTAGTAAGAGAGCCACTTCAAATTACCTTGTGAGGATTAAAAAAGTTATCATTCTCATTTTATTCTTGATGGATGAATTTACTAAGTATTGAACCAAGGTAAAAATAGAGGTCATGAATGTGTGAGTCAATGAAACTTGATACTTACTTGTAACTTCCTTTTACTTTCTTTTAGATATGATCAAGAATAGTTAAGAGAAGGAGGTACCATCTTAGTTGTTATTTTAGTGGGCTCACTTGCACGAGGCGTGCAAGAATAAGTGTGGGGGATTTGATAAGCTATAAAGTGACACATTAATTTTGGGTTAATATTTGGTATTCTTTATATATTTGCACATGTTTAATTCCAATTTTGATCATGTTTCCCCAAACAAGGTTTTTATGAGCTTTATGATGTTTTTTCATCTTATGCATGATTTATTTCTCATTATGTGAATTTGGTCTTGTAGGGTACTAATTGGTTCATGATTCAAGTGGAGGCATGGTTCACTCAACCAAATGGAGCCCAAAACCCTAACTGACCCAATTGAGCTTGGATTCGAGTCAAACCCCAGCTAGACCAAACCCTAGGTATAAAAGGGAATTTTTGGCACGGTGAACAGTGAGCTTGCGCTACTGTTCATCGTGCCAGATTCTTGACGATGCGGTCGTGACTCCTCCCTTCTTCTAGATCTTCGAATCAAGTTGTCATCATCAAAGTGGAGTTCCTCAGCTTCCAGCAACCGGTTTCCGACCTTCAGCGGATCTCCAGCGAGCATTTTTGTGGGCGAAATACTGTAGCTGCGGGGCGCGATTTTCAGCTCAGACCAGCGGTGTTCTTCTGGTCTAGGTTTCCATTCCTTCACGGGATTATCGGCGGTGGTCCTCCAGTGATTATGAACCCTTTCCGACAGCACCTCAACGTTCCTAGCTTCATTTCTCAGCTCACGATTCCAGTTCAGAAAATGCAGCAACGTGCAGTGGAGAATCATTTCAGAAACTGACAACGTTGAAGATTTGTGAGCTGGTACAAGTGAATCTGAGGTTGTCTTGAAGCTTGAGGACACCTAATCGATCTCTGTTGGAGTGTTCTCTACAGGTTCTTTGTGTGACAACAAAGAGAAGACAAATTGATTTCAGATTTGAGTTGTAGGGATGTTAGATTTTCTTTGCAGTTTGTTTCTAGCTTAGGTTTCCTTGTTTTTATGCTTTTGTTTCTGAATCTGATAGTTTATAGCTTGGATTTAGTTGTAGTTTCATTTTCTACATGAATCTGATATGCTGAGTTTTGTTTTTGTGTGCTGTTTAGTTCTGTTCGTGCAGCAGAACTGCTGAAATTTTGTTTTCTTTATTTGATATCAGCATTTCTGTTTTAACCTTCTATCGATTGATAATTTAGTTGGAGTTATAGAATAGAGAATTTGTAGTGTGATGAGTTAGATGTGAAGTTAAGCTCTTGCATGTTTTGGTTCTGCAGTTAATTATATTGAATTCTGCAACTTGGTTCCCAATTGGTCAATTCAAGTAGTTAAGTGCATTCAGTTTAGATTAGTTTCTAATAACCAAAGGTTAGTTCTTAAGTTTGTCTAGGAATAAGTTAGAATATGTGGTTTACATAAGTGAAGTTTGGTTGAATTCCATTTGATGCAAATGTGGTTTAAGTGTTTCATTCCTAGCTTGTTTTAAAATTCGTTGCTGTAAAATTAACTATTGCCAGCAAGTTCAATTCTGTTCTCTTTTGCATTTTAATACCAAACCCCCATTTTACATCTAGAAAACCCAAAAAGAGTGTTCTTAATCCAAGACAAGCATGTTTCTAGCATAATCCTTGAAAAATTTGACTCGGACCTTATACTAAAACATTTCCTTGTGTAGTTGTGGGTTTTCGATCATAACATTAATTTGGGAGTTTATTTGTGACATCAATTTTGATAGCTACCAAGGCTCCAGTTTGGCAACATTATTGACCGGTTTGATCTGCTTCCAAATTAAGTCACCTACCTGAAAAAACCTTGGAATAACTCTCCTATTGTAGTTTTGCTTCATTCTTTAGTGATAGGCTATCAATTGGGCTATGGCCTTATCTTTGATTTCTCTATCAAGTCAAGCTCCATAAGGTGCTAGTCGTTATTGTCTTCGTCGTATAGTTGCCTCTAGTTGAACTCCACACCAACTTTGACTGGGACAATTGATTTACCACCATAAACAAGATGAAAAGGTGCTACACCTGTTGCTTCATGAGGAGTACTGCAGTAGGCCCATAGCACACTAGGTAATTCATCAACCCAACTCCCTCCAATATAACCAAGCTTGATTTTGAATCCTTTGATGATTTCTCTATTGGTGAATTTGGTCTGGTCATTGCTCTATGGATAAGCCACAAATGTAAAGGCCTATGTAATATCATAACTTGAACACTATTCTTTAATCTTCCTATCTTGGAATTGTTTTCTATTATCTGAAATGAACTTGTGTAGAATCCCAAATCAGCATACAATGTTTTGCCATAGGAATTTGATAATCATCTACTCAGTTATCTTTGCCAGTAGCTAAGCCTCCACCCACATGGAAAAATAATCCATCGCCACTGGTAAGAATTTCTTCTGAGTGGGAGCTATGGAAAAAGATCACACACTGTCTATGCCCCATTGATCGAATGAGCAAGAAACAATTGAGGTTTTTAAAAACTCTGTAGGGAAGTGCAGAATATTCTGGTGTTTTTAACATGATAGGCAAGTTGTCACCAATTTGGTAGCATCAGCCTACAAAGTGGGCCAAAAATATCCGACCAGTAATATCTTCCAGACGAGTGACAGGCTACCTGCGTGGCTTCCGTAAGAACCTTGATGTACTTCTTATAGGATGTATTGCACATCTTCGGGACTAACACACTTGAGCAATGGTTAGAAGAAAGCCCTCTTGTATAGATGGTCTCTAATTAGAGTAAACTGACGGCTCTCTTCTTAATTAGAAGTGCTTATTCCCGGTCGACCAACAAGACCCATTATTGGAGAAATAAAATTAATGGCGTTCTCCAGACAATCTATAGCTCCAGCTTGGCCTATTTTTCAATGTGAACTACCAGGAGAGTCTGTTCCACGAGCTTATCCAGGGTCCATGGAACTATAGAAGAGGCTAATTTAGCTTGATCATCCACTATTTGATTCTTCGATTTGGGAATCTTTTATATAATTACCTCCTAGAACTCAGCCTTTAATTTATCGAATGTCTCTGCATAGAGCCTGAGCCATTCATTATTAATCACAAAGTTGCCTACTAATTGTTGAGTGGATGGCTGAGAATCTAAATAGATTAAAACCTGAGCGGCCCCCACATGCCTCGTGGTTTGCAGGTCTGCTATCAATGCTTCATATTCCGCTTTATTATTAGTAGTCCGGTAATTTAGTCGAATGGATAATTACATTATGTCCTCCATGGGTGATATCATAAGAATTTCTATTCCACTACCCTATTGGGTCAATGATCCATCCACATATATCTTCCAAGTTTCTTCGGGTTTGAGATTTTGTATTTCTGTTATAAAATCATCTAAGGCCTAAACTTTAATGGTAGCTCGAGGTTGATACTGTATATAATACTCGCTAAGCTTCATAGTTCACTTAATCAACCACTCTAAAGCCTCTAGGTTGACAAGTACTCAGCCTATGGTGTCATTAGTAAGTATAATAATTGGATGAGAAAGGAAATAAGGGCGTAACATTCGAACGGCTAAAACCAGTCCATGCACTAACTTCTCGAGTGTATTGTAGCGACACTTGGCACTTTTCAATAAATGACTTAAAAAATACACAAGTTGTTGATCTTTCTCCTCTTGCCTTACCAACACTAACCCGGCCATATGCTCATTGGAGGACAAGTAAACCCATAAAGATTCACCCACTATTAGTTTAGCAAATATGGGAAGGGCGGACAAATAACTCTTCAATTTTTTAAAGGCTTTGTCGTAGTCGACATCCCATTGGAATTTGATCGCCCGAAGTATTTTGAAAAAGGGAAAGCTCCGGTCGACTAATCACCAGATGAAGCGAGATAATGTTGTGATCTGACCGATCAGTCTTTGCGCTTCCTTCAAACTGCGTGGGGAAGCCATGGCTTGAAGAGCTTGTACTTTGCCCGAGTTGGCTTTATTCCTCGCTCGGCCATAATATAACCCAAGAAACGCTTGTTCTTTGCTCTGAACAAACATTTGCTGGGGTTGAGATTCAGTCTATACTACCTTAAAGTCTAGCAGGTTTCTTCTATATTGGCGCACAAATCCATCGCTTGGAGGAACTTAATAAGAATGTCGTCCATATACACCTCCAGGTTCCGCCCAATCTGCTTTCAGAATACTTTGTTCATGAGCCATTAGTAAGTTGCTCCTGCATTCTTTAGTCTGAATGACATGATATTATAATAATAGGTTCCTTGAGTAATTATGAAGCTAACCTTTTTCTAGTCATCTTTGGTGAGTGAGACTTGATGGGGTAGCCCTAGTATGCATCTAACATGCATATAAGTTCACAGCCAGAAATTGGGTTCACCATCTAGTTAATGCACAGTAAAGGATAATAATCTTTAGGGCACGCCTTGTTGAGGTCTCCAAAGTTAATGCTGACTCGCTACTTGTTCCCTGACTTAGACACCAAGATCACGTTGGCCAACCAGCTCAGGAATTATAGTTCAAGATGTAGTTGCCTCCAATAGCTTGTCCACCTCTACCTGGATGATTTTATTCTGATTGGCGCCAAAGTCTCTCTTCTTATGCTTGATTGGTCGAGCATCTAGGTAGACATGGAGCGGGTGATGCATAACTGTTGGTGAAATACCTTTGATTTCCTTGGGTGTCCTGGTGAAAATGTCATTATTGTGCTTGAGACACGCGATCAGCTCTGCTTTAAGCTCTGGAGCTAGGTCAGCGGTTATCGAGGTAGTTGCTTTCGGCAAACTTGGTTGAATTTGTACCTCCACTTTCTCTTCATAAACAAGTGTAGGAGGTGCCTCACGGATGATATTAACCTCCATCCATTGGATGTTCCGGGAGGTGTTGGCTTCGGTTTTATTATCTCAACATAGCACTTGCGTGCTATCATCTCGTTTCCTTTAACTTCCCCGATCTGGTCATCCACAGGGAATTTTATTTTTTGGCAAATGGTAGAGATGATTGCCCTGAATTTATTGAGGGTCAGTCAGCCTAAAATGATGTTGTATGCAGAAGGCGCGTTCACGACTATAAAAGTCGATCAACATGTTCTCATTAGGGGCTCCTCCCCTAATAATATAGTCAACTTTATTTGGCCAAGCGGCTGGGCTTCATTGCCCATGAAGCCATACAGGGTGTCACCATGGGCTGATGATCGCTCGGCTCTATCTGTCACTGCTCAAACGTTTGTTTGAAGATAATGTTGACAGAGCTATCCGTGTCAATAAAAGTACGATGGATTTTATAATTAGCTATGATCACCTTAATTATTGAAATATCATCATGGGGTACTTTGGCACCCTCTAAATCCTTGGGATCGGAGCTAATCTCAGGCCCTTGTGCCTACTCTCCGTTGTAGCCCACCGTGTGGATCTTTAACTGGCAGGCGTGCGACTTCCTTGCCCGGTTGGAATCCCCCTTGGTTAGGCCTCCAATAATCATGCTCATATCTCCCCGGGTGGCATTGTTGCGATTTTCTTCTTACCGCATCGGGGGTTTCTCCTACTAGGCTCAGGTAGGGGCCTAAACCCGATCTTCCTGTCGTTGAGGCATCCTTTGGCACCGATCTTCACCCTAGTAATCTCTCTTGGGCGAACCATTAGGCTGTTGATATTGTTGGTGGTTGGGAGATAGCAAACGGTTATAGTATCCTTGGTTACAGGCTTGGTGATTCCATAATTATAATGGTAACAATTCTAGGTGTCATGAGTCATGGAGTGATGGTATGTACAAAATCTGGGTGGAGCCTATCTGAGGGGTTCGGGGCACTCCACCCGCCCGACCTCCACATCCTACATGGTTGGAGGCCAAAGTTTTGGATGACGCACGTGGTTGAGGACCCGCTTAGGGTACTCTATGTGGAGACGGGGGAGGCGGCGCTCGGGAGCATACACCTGAGCGGGCGCAAAGACTTCTTTTGAGCAGACTATTTCTTCTACATTAATATACTCAGTCACTCGGCTAAATAAATGGTCGAAGTCTCTGAGTGGCCTCTTGATGAGAGAGTGAAAGAAATCATTGTCGGTGAGCTCTTAGGAAAAGGTGCTCACTAAAATCTCCGAGGTGGCTGAGGGAACATCTATGGCCACCTGATTGAACTTTTTGATGTAAGCTTGGAGTGTTTCCTTAGGCCCTGCTTGAGGGAGAAGAGGCTTAAGGGGGTCTTATGGTAACAACGACTGTTGACGAAATGGTGAAGGAAATCCTTATGAAAATCTTTGAAACTACATATGGATTCGGCCGACAATCACTTAAACTACCTCTGTGTCGAGCCAGAGAGTGTGGTGAGAAATGCTCGGCATTTTACGTTGTCTGTATATTGGTGAAGGAGTGCGACATTTTCAGACTTCAAGAGATGGTCATCTGGGTTTGTGGACCCTGCATATTCCAATATCGCTAGGAAACGGTAATGTTTAGGTAGTTTGTCGTCCAACACCCCCTGGCGGAATGGGGTACTAATCCGTTCAGGAGAGCTGCCAACCATCAGGGCTTTTCCTTTGCATATATCTCAAGCAGGCATGCCCCCATAAGATGATCCTTGGGGCTGCTCCTCTTGTCACATATGCTCAGGTAGTGTGCAAAATAACGTCCGATGATACGCAGGCAATTGGGGCGCGGACGGTAAGTGGATTAGTGTAACATATAGAGGTACAAAACCAACCGCTGGAGGAATTGGCTGGCGCTTCGTTGGACCTCCTACTCGGGACCCTCGCTCAGTATGAGGGCATGTTGTTGATGCAGCGAGGTTGTGTGGCAAAGTACTGCTAGTTGCTGCTTGTTGTTGTTGCTGCATCAGTTTCTGCGCTCGGGCGTTGATCAACATTTCTAACTCCTCTTGCGTCAAGGTAACAGTGGTGAGTCGTCTATCTTCATCTATCTATGAATTTCATATTCAAGTGAAGATTCTCATAGACAGCACAAAATATGATCCTATTTAAAAGTTGGAGAGATGGCCCACTAGGCAGGTGGCTACGAGGTTGACTGAACGAAGACTTTAGATTAGAGCAGGGGCTGTGAATGGGAATAAAAATTCTTCCTGTGCACACTCGAGAGAGTAGACAACCGTCAGTGTCAAAACCCAGGGAAGAGGTCCCTAGCGAAGGCCCTCCGAAGCTTAAGTCTATGTGATGCTAGAGGAGGAAATTGAACAGTAACTATGTAGCAGAGAGTTTCAAGGCATATTAAATCATATCAAAGCGTACCTTGCCATCGGAGAGGACCCCCTTTATAACCACCTTTCATAACCTCTGCAATTATGAAGTGGAAAAGAATGTTGGGTGTCAGAAGTTGTTGAATAAGGGAATATGTATTCTGAGAGGTGTATAGTCACCGTCCGAGGAATCTTTCGTTATCTGTATGCACCCATTTTGTAACTGATGTCATTAATAAAGAGGTTGAAGGAATATGCTATCATAAAGTATTGGCTAATGGAAAATGTATAGTCACATTCGAGGAAAGTTCTATGGAATGCCTATGTAATAATATAAGAATATTCTCTGACAAGCAATTGTTATTCTCTAGCAAGATGTTGTGATTCTTTGGCAATGTGGCCCCCGAAGATATCCCAGCCGGATATTTAACTGATTGGGTGTATATAAAAGCAGAGTACTGAGTATCGTGGATGTTCGGCCCTTAAGATCGCTCAGATATATGTTGTGTAATACTGAAAATCTGATTATAAAGTAATGGGAAGCTAAGTCCCCTAGGTTCAGACGATTCTTTAGACCGACCGATCATATGCAGGAATACTTATTTATAAAGAATGGAGAACTAAGTCCCTAAGAGGCTCGATCGATACTTTCAGCTGCCCGTCCTTATACTGGGAGGCTTGTCCTTAAAGTGATATTTTAGCTTTAGAAATACAATCAGGTTTCTTTTGAGATTTGCCTTATATGTTTACTTAGCGAAAATAAGGATACTGAACCTTGTAACTCTAGTAAGTTGTTTATCCGACCGCTCATGTACAGGAAGACGGGAGAATGAACAGTGAAGGCCTCTATGTTTGACCGGTTGCCAGATTATCCCATTGTATACTAGACACCCAGAGCGGGCCGCTAGGTCCCTGGGTCCTGTTCGAATATTATATCCGGTCGGCCTTGTGGTCGATCTAATCTCTTTTGAATCCGGATGGATGATGGCTGGTCGGGTATATACTAGGCGTCTTACTACAAGCAGGGAGCACTAGGCTCCTTTAGTCAGACAGGCCTATTAGCCAAGCGTCTTAGCACTGAGAGTCTTAGTCCTGGGCGAGGAACCAAGCCTTGTTGTGAGTGCCCCCTTGATTGTCATCTTCCCTTGACTTAGATTGGCACCTCACCTTGACTTTGATTGTCACGTCTCCTTGACTCTGACTACTATATCATACCTTGGTTCATTCGTAATAGTCCATATCAGACAATGCTATCGACCTAGTTATTAGCAATACTTCGTGACCATTTGCCTGGCTTCGAGCCCTTCTTCGTCATTAGCAAAAGACGATTATGTTCGTCCCAATGCCCCTGTCAATCTGGTTCAGGGTCAACACAGAGAAGATAAATCATGAATAATTGCTAATCCTTATAATAATATCTTATATATAAAAAAGATATTTATCTTGAGTATATCAAAATTTAAATTTTAAATTTTAAATTAACAGAATTTCATACGCTAAGAGGGTTAAATTTTAAATTAAACAGAATTTCTTAACCCTCTTAAGAAAACCTTTCTTCTTGATGTGACCATGGCCAGTTGGCACTGCCTGGCAGCTTTGTAATATAACGTTGTTGATAGGAAAGAGCTGACCCATGACTCAAGTTATTAAAATAATCATTTATGCTTAGTTGGCACTGGATTATTATATTGTGCTTATGATAGTTAAAGTTTGTCAAATAGCAACGATTGTCTTTTTTTTTATATAAATGTCTCTTTCTATATATAGACATCCACTGTTCAACAGCTCCATATCAATGGAATTATTTTATCTTCATGACACATACCGACGTAATCCTTTTAACGAGGGTTATTAATGGATCACGTTAAGTAGAGTACGGAATGTTATCGGAGTACACCTATCTTCTTACCTTAAATCATAAGTGAGGGAGCGCAATGTTCTCATCTCCCTGAGCCAATCTAGAGGAGGGATCCCTGCCGGCTACCACGCTACGTCACATTACCCATGAGCGGACCAACGGAGCCAAGCATAGCAAATCTGTCTGTCGGCTACTACGGTGCCTCCCACTACCCAACAGTGGACCGGCGGAGCCTAACAGAGCATAAATGTCACACACCCTGCCTGATATACCACTAACACATGAGTGGTTGTGTGTAGATCCATGTAACTGGCGATGTGCTCAATAATAATGGTGTTAGAGTGTATACTGAAAGCCTAAACTTTTGTAGACATTTATTTTGAATAAAGAATCACATTTGGTCAAATTGTCTACATTTATTTGTCATTGTTCAATTAATTTATATTGTAAATAACATAATATGTGGTGTCACATACAGAAGATAATGTTATCAGTACCTTATAAATTATAAACAGTAGCTCACAACCAAGATGGAAAGGAACAAACCATTGGAAGGTCGTAGTGTAATTAGGTATTAGTTTATCTTAACTATATAATTACACTAGTACACTTAGAGTGTATTGAGTAGGACCATTAGAGGTCGTTTCTTTTATACTGACTTTATAAAAGAACAAAGACCTCAGTCATTATGGAAGTATGTGCCCTTAATCCTAATATAATAACAAGCACATATATTTGATATTTATTTCTTTAATTTATCAATGGGTGAGATTTAGTTTGATAAATCAATAAGCCCGATAAGTTGGGAAATAATATCACTTATAGTGTGTGTTGTTGATTATAAAAGGAAACTGTGTCCTAGAAAGCTAGGTTGAGAATGTCCCCAAGAGGAGCTCATAAGGATAGTCATGTTAAACCCTATAGGTGGACATAGTCTGACATGATGATAAGGTTGAGTGGTACTACTCTTGTACTAAGATATTAATTAAGTGAGTTGTCAGTAACTCATTTAATTAGTGGATATTCATTATCTTAAACACAGGGAGACTAACATACTCATAATAAGAAGGAGCCTAAAAATGTAATTTGGGATTGGTGCAGTAGTTCAATAATAGTTCTCTAGTGGAATGAATTATTATTGATAAAATTAAGTTGTGTGTTCGGGGCGAACACGGGATGCTTAATTTTATCGGGAGACCAAAACCAATTCCTCCTCTCGGTCCCTATCGTAGCCTCTTAGTTATAGAATACTATACCCACCTATACCCACCTTCATACACATGTTATAGGGGTCGACCAAGCTAGCTTGAGGACTAAGCTAGGGTCGGCCAAGCCTTGGTTCATGGGTGGCCGGCCCTAGCTTGAACCCAAGCTTAGGTGGCCGGCCCTAATAAAATAGAAAAGAATTTTAAATTTAAATTTTTCTTATGTGGAAGATATAATTTAAAAGAGAGATTAAAAAAATTAAAATATCTCTTTTATAAGTTTCTACAAAAGATTAAGAAAAGAGATTAAATCTCTTTCCTAATTTGTAGATTAAAAGGATATTTTATTTTTCTTCTTTGTAAATTATCCACATGTTGAAAAAATAAAATTATAGAAATTTCTTTTTATCAACCATGAAGGGATTTTAAAGAGAAATTTTATTTTTTAAAATTTCTGGAAACAAATAAGGAATTTTAATTGGTTGATTGAAAATTACCTTATTTGCTCTTCCATGATGTGGTCGGCCATGACATGGGCTATTAGGGAATTTTATTTAATTCTTCCTAATTAATTCATGGTTAAGGAAATTTTATTGTAATTAAATTTCCTTATTTGCCAAAGCTAAGGATTATAAAAGAGGGGGTTTTGGGTGTCTTCAAGAGACACAACCTCTATTCTATTTTCTCCCTCTTTTCTTCCTTAGTGTGGCCGGCCTCTCCCTTTTCTCTTCTCTCCATCTTTGTGGCCGAACCTCTTCTTCCTCTTGAAGATCAAGTGGTGGCCGGATCCTAGCTTGGAGAAGAAGAAGAGGAAGCTTGCATCCCTTAGAGCTTGGTTGGTGGAATAAGTTCTTCATCCTTTGGAGGTTTTGTGCTTAGCCGAAACTTGAAGGAAGGAGAAGAAGGTGCTAGGTGGTTCTCGTCTCGGAAGATCGTTGCCCACACAACGTCCGAGATTAGAAGAGGAATACGGTAGAAGATCAAGAGGTCATTATTCACAAAGAAAGGTATAACTAATAATTGTTTTCCGCATCATGTTAGTTTTTGTTTCTTTGTAAAAATACCAAATACAAGAGGCATATGATTCTAGTTTTTTCGAATTAGTTTTCGAAGTTGTGTTCTTTTGTTTTTTCTTTTCCTTGTGATTTGATTGTTCTTGGTGGTTAACCTAGGGTTACTATGGGAAGATTAAATATTTAATTTCCTTAAAAGGCTTTGTCTAGTTGGTGGTGGTTGCTCACATATCCAAGAAGGACAAGTGCCTCACCATGCAATACTGGAAGCCGATTTTGGAAATAGATATTTAATTGTCTTCGTGACCTAGGTGATTTGGATCAAACGTTTTAAGTTCCGCAGGAGATCCAAGTCTAAACCTAAAAGAACAAATAAATTAAACTTAGGATCAAACGTATTAAGTTCCACAGGTGATCCAAGTTTAATTTAAAAGAACACATGGTAGCTAGGAAAAGGTTCAGACCTTTGTACAAAATTTTTGTATAGTGGAACCGTTAGGTTTTCCGAGTAGCAACCAACAATTGGTATCAGAGCTAGGGTTTTGCCTTTGTGTATTTGGTATTAGTTTAATTATGCACATGTCATACATAATTTAGGCAAGATAATAGTAGGATGTGCTAACTTTGTGGATGCAGGATCCAACTATTATGGTTTATAGTTATTGTGTGTGTGATTGGACCCTTACACATGTCAAGGGCATTTTATTATGTGTACATGATTGTATTATAAAATACAGCAGGAGTTGTATTTAGTTTTATTAGGATTTTATTTTTGATCTAGATACATGTACATTCCTTCGAGGAATATAGGATCGAAAAATGTAAAATTCTATTTATGTCGCGAATCGAATCTTGCAAGGCATGGAACCTTTTGAGGACCAGAGGTGCAGCGGAACAAGGAGCAAGATGGATGCGACAACTAGATCCGGTGGCGGTGGCCAAAAATGGCAGCAGCTAGGGATGGCAACACACGGAGGACAACAATAGATAAAAGTCATAATAGTTGAAAATTAGTTTTTCTATTTATTGCTTTTATGTTGTGCTGTGTGTGCTTGTTAGTATGCATGTTAAGTAGGCTAGCATAGTCAAAATTCCTCATTTTAAATAATTAAGTGGGAGAGAGATTTTAAATAAATTCCACAGTCTCCATTACTGGTTTGTAAGTGATACAAACAAACTTACGCGTTGGCTCTGAGTGCCTTCCTCCATATCGGATGAGTTTGTTTGTGGATCACTAGATCAAACTTCCATTTTGGATGACTATAGGAAATTAAAAAAGAGCGTGTGATCTTCCCCATCGGAAGGGGCACAATCTTATTAATGGACTTAGTGTCAAGTAATGGTATACACTTAGGCACGTCTAACAGTATCCTCCCCATCGGAGTCACTGCTATTATTCGTGTGACCAAAGGAAACCAACTATTAATTTTATTAGTCAAAAAAATTAGGTTGACAAGATAATAAAATTAATGGGTTACACCCTCCTTTTACAAATGTTGAATTTGTATATGTCCACACTATCGTGGCATACAAAATTCACGGTGTTTTGAGGTGTTGGTTAATTTAAAATAGTATTGTTTGAGGAATCAATATTATTTTAAATTTAGAGTTCTGACCAAAAGTTATTTGTGATTCTTAGGATGACTTTCAACCCACTGGCCATCATACTAAAAGAGAACAGACTTACTGGTCCTAACTACATAGATTGGAAAAGGAACCTGGACATTGTTCTTACTGCTGAAAGCTATAAGTTTGTACTGACTGAGCCTTGCCCTGATGCACCTAATGGTGAATCTACCTAAGAGAAGATTGAGTATCATAAGAAATGGGTAAAAGCAGATGAGATGGAGCGGTGTTACATTTTGGCTTCAATGTCAAATGTATTGCAACATCAGCATCAAGATTTACCAACAGCTTATGATATTATGAACAATCTCAAGGAACTCTTTGGTCACCAGGATCGGGCCTCTAGGCAAGAAGCCATGAGAAAGATAATGACGGCCACTATGCAAGAGGGTACTCCTGTGAGGGATCATATCCTAAAGATGATGGCTTATCTAAATGAAATACAAATCATTGGAGGAGAAATTGATGGGGAAACCCAGATCGATATGATCCTCCAAACGCTACCTAGAAGTTTTGAGCAATTCCGCCTGAATTATAATATGAATAAAAAGGTATATTCATTGCGGAACTACTGACAGAACTTCAGGCAGCAGAAGGTTTGTTTCGTCACAATTCTCAGATTCACTATGCTGAAAATGGTTCTACTTCTAAACCGAAAGGAAAGAAGAAGAAGAAACAAGTTAGCTCAGCAAAGAAGGTGAATAAATCTCAGAGTATAGAACCTAAAGCTGGAGTGAAGAAGCCAAAGGGCAAGTGCTTCATCTGCAAGCTGTCAGGGCATTGGAAGGCGGACTGTCCTAGTAGGAATCAAAACAACAAAGGTATATCTCATGCTCTAGTTGTTGAAACATTTTTAGCGGTGTTATCTACCAGCACCTGGTGTGTAGATACGGGACCCACTGATCATGTCTGCAATTCTTTGCAGGGGTTCCAGGAAACCCGACGACTATATGAAGGAGAAATAACCGTCTACATGGGCAATGCTACTAAGGTGGCGGCTGTTGCAGTGGGAGATGTCTACTTATCTTTTGATAGGAATAGAAAATTGGTTTTAAGAAATTGTCTTTATGTACCTAGTTTTAGAAAGAATTTAATTTCAGTTTCTAAACTGTATTTGGATGGATATTCTGTTTCCTTTAATAACAATATAGTTTTAAAGAGAAATAAAGTGATTATCTGTTCTGGTGCATTAGTTGGCAATTTATATACTTTAAATCCAATTTCTCCCACAAATCAAAATATGAAAATTTATAACACATCTTCTAACACTAATAAGAGAAAACAACCTTCGGAAATGAACCAAGCGTATCTTTGGCATCTAAGGCTTGGTCATATTAACTTAAGTAGGATTCAAAGGCTTATAGCCGATGGACTCTTGGGTTCATTAGAGTTGGAAAATTTTTCAACTTGTGAATCTTGCTTGGAAGGTACAATGACCAAGAGGCCTTTTAAGGTCAAGGGGTATAGAGCCAAAGAAGCGTTAAAATTGGTTCATTCTGATTTGTGTGGTCCTATGTCTATCCAGGCGAGAGGTGGTTTTGAATATTTTGTCTCTTTTATAGACGATTATTCAAGATACGGATACATTTACCTAATGCGCTGCAAGTCCGAGTGCTTTGATAAGTTCAAAGAGTACAAGGCTGATGTGGAGAAACGACTAGGTAAAAGTATCAAGACATTACGATCTGATCATGGTGGCGAATACCTCTTAGGAGAGTTTAGGAATTACTTATCAGAGGCCGGGATTCAATCCCAATTGTCTGCACCTGGTACACCCCAACAAAATGGTGTGGCAGAACGAAGGAATAGGACTCTTATGAAAATGGTTAGATCGATGATGAGTTATTCAGAATTACCAAACTCGTTTTGGGGATACGCTCTGGAAACGGCAGCTCACATTCTAAACTTAGTACCTTCTAAATCAGTATCTTCTACTCCCACAGAATTGTGGAATGGACGAAAGCCCAGTCTAAGACATATTCAGATTTGGGGTAGTCCAGCACATGTGCTGAAACCAGATGCTGATAAGTTAGAATCCCGTACAGAAGTTCGCGTGTTTGTGGGTTATCCCAGAGGAACGAAAGGTGGTTTATTTTATAGTCCTAAAGACCAGAAGGTCATTGTTAGCACCAATGTCCAGTTTTTAGAAAAAGACTATATAATGGATCACAAGCCCAGTAGCAAAATTATTTTAGAAGAACTTAGAGAGGACACGTCTACTTTAGTACCAACAGTACAAGATGAAATACCACAAGAGACTGCAACACGTGTCACACATGATACACAACCACAGACGGTGCCTCGTCGTAGTGGGAGAGTTGTGAGGGAACTTGAGAGATTCATGTTTTTGGGAGAGTCTTCGGACTTGATCCCAGGTAAACATGAACCTGATCCCCGAACATATGACGAAGCACTCCAAGATATAGATGTAGTATCTTGGCAAAAGGCAATGAATTCTGAAATAGAGTTTATGTACTCTAATAAGGTCTGGGAGCTTGTAGAACCACCTGATGGTGTAAAAGCCGTTGGATGCAAGTGGATTTACAAAAGGAAAAGAGGGACAGACTGGAAGGTAGAAACCTTCAAAGCAAGGCTTGTTGCGAAAGGGTGCACTCAGAAAGAGAGAATCGATTATGAGGAGACCTTTTCACCGGTAGCCATGCTTAAGTCTATCCGGATACTCTTATCCATTGCCGCTCATATGGATTATGAGATTTGGCAAATGGATGTCAAGACAGCTTTCCTTAATGGAAGTCTTGAAGAAAATATCCATATGAAGTAACCAGAAGGGTTCATTGAAAAAGGCAAAGAGCATCTAGTGTGCAAGCTCAATTGGTCCATTTATGGACTGAAGCAAGCTTCAAGGTCTTGGAACATTCGGTTTAATGAAGTAATCCAGTCATATGGATTTATTCAGTGTCCGGATGAGTCTTGTGTATACAAGAAGTGTAACGAAAATGTGGTGGTATTTCTTGTACTATACGTAGATGATATTTTGTTAATTGACAACAATATCAAGGTATTATCGGACGTAAGGGTATGGTTGTCCAAACAATTTGATATGAAGGACTTTGGTGATTGTGCACACATTCTTGGGATCAAAGTTATAAGGGATCGCAAGAAAAGAATGTTGTGTCTGTCTCAAGCTTCATATATAGATACAATACTTGCTCGTTTTAGCATGCAGAATTCCAAGAAAGGTTTCTTACCTTCTAGGCATGGAGTAGCTCTATCTAAAGAGATGTCTCCAAAGACATCAAAGGAGATAGAAGACATGAAAGCAGTTCCTTATGCTTCGGCTGTAGGAAGCCTTATGTATGCAATGCTGTGTACGAGACCTGATATCTATTTTACCGTGGGCATGGTTAGCAGATATCAGAGTAACCCTGGACAAGGACATTGGACTGCAGTAAAGTATATATTAAAGTACCTGAGAAGGACTAGAGATTATATGCTAGTTTACCAAGCAGACGATTTGCTCCCTGTGGGTTACACAGATTCAGATTTCCAATCGGATAGGGACAACAGTAAGTCTACATCAGGCTATGTGTTTACTTTAGGAGGTGGAGCCATTGCATGGAGGAGTGTTAAGTAGAAATGTGTTTCGGACTCAACCATGGAAGCTGAGTATGTGGCAGCCTCTGAGGTAGCTAAAGAAGCAGTATGGCTCAGGAACTTTCTAATGGACTTAGATGTGATTCCTGGTTTGCCCAAAATCATCACAATTTATTGTGATAATAGCGGTGCAGTTGCAAACTCGAAGAAACCATGAGCCCATAAGGCAAGTAAACATATAGAGCGCAAGTACCACCTGATACGAGATATCGTGAAGCGAGGAGAAGTTGTCATCGCCAAGATTGCATCAGCAGATAACTTGGCAGATCCTTTCACTAAGGCCCTTCCAGCAAAAGCTTTCGATCGGCATTTGGAGGGGATGGGAATCAGATGTATGGCAGCAGATATGGCAGCTTAGTCATTAGTATAAGTGGGAGATTGTTAGAGTGTATACTGAAAGCCTAAGCTTTTGTAGATATTTATTTTGAATAAAGAATCACATTTGGTCAAATTGTCTACATTTATTTGTAGTTGTTCAATTAATTTATATTATAGATAACATATTATGTGGTGTCACATATAGAAGATAATGTTATCAGTACCTTATAAATTATAAACAGTAGCTCACGACCAAGATGGAAAGGAACAAACCATTGGAAGGTCGTAGTGTAATTAGGTATTAGTTTATCTTAACTATATAATTACACTAGTACACTTAGAGTGTATTGAGTAGGACCATTAGAGGTCATTTCTTTTATACTGACTTTATAAAGGAACGAAGACCTCAATCATTATGAAAGTATGTGCTCTTAATCCTAATATAATAACAAGCATATATATTTGATATTTATTTCTTTAATTTATCAATGGGTGAGATTTAGTTTGATAAATCAATAAGCTCGATAAGTTGGGAAATGATATCACTTATAGTGTGTGTTGTTGATTATAAAAGGAAACTGTGTCCTAGAAAGCTAGGTTGAGAATGTCCCCAAGAGGAGCTCATAAGGATTGTCATGTTAAACCATGCGGACATAGTCCGACATGATGATAAGGTTGAGTGGTACTACTCTTGGACTAAGATATTAATTAAGTGAGTTGTCAGTAACTCATTTAATTAGTGGATATTCATTATCTTAAACACAGGGAGACTAACATACTCATAATAAGAAGGAGCCCAAAAATATAATTTGGGATTGGTGCGTTAGTTCAATAATAGTTCTCTAGTGGAATGAATTATTATTGATAAAATTAAGTTGTGTGTTCGGGGCGAACACGGGATGCTTAATTTTATCGGGAGACCAAAACCAATTCCTCCTCTCGGTCCCTATCGCAGCCTCTTAGTTATAGAGTACTATACCTACCTATACCCACCTTCATACTCATGTTATAGGGGCCGGCCAAGCTAGCTTGAGGACCAAGCTAGGGTCGGCCAAGCTTTGGTCCATGGGTGGCCGGCCCTAGCTTGAACCCAAGCTTAGGTGGTCGGCCCTAATAAAATAGAAAAGAATTTTAATTTTAAATTTTTCTTATGTGGAAGATATAATTTAAAAGAGAGATTAAAAAAATTAAAATATCTCTTTTATAAGTTTCTACAAAGATTAAGAAAAGAGATTAAATCTCTTTCCTTATTTGTAGATTAAAAGGATATTTTATTTTTCTTCTTTGTAAATTATCCACATGTTGAAAAAATAAAATTATAGAAATTTCTTTTTATCAACCATGAAGGGATTTTAAAGATAAATTTTATTTTTTAAAATTTCTGGAAACAAATAAGGAATTTTAATTGGTTGATTGAAAATTGTCTTATTTGCTCTTCCATGATGTGGTCGGCCATGACATGGGCTATTAGGGAATTTTATTTAATTCTTCCTAATTAATTCATGTCAAGGAAAGTTAAGGAAATTTTATTGTAACTAAATTTCCTTATTTGCCAAAGCTAAGGATTATAAAAGAGGCGGTTTTGGGTGCCTTCAAGAGACACAACCTCTATTCTATTTTCTCCCTCTTTTCTTCCTTGGTGTGGTCGGCCTCTCCCTTTTCTCTTCTCTCCATCTTTGTGGCTGAACCTCTTCTTCCTCTTGAAGATCAAGTGGTGGCCGGATCCTAGCTTGGAGAAGAAGAAGAGGAAGCTTACATCCCTTGGAGCTTGGTTGGTGGAATAAGTTCTTCATCCTTTGGAGGTTTTGTGCTAGGCCGAAACTTGAAGGAAGGAGAAGAAGGTGCTAGGTGGTTCTCGTCTCGGAAGATCGTTGCCCACACAATGTCCGAGATTAGAAGAGGAATACGGTAGAAGATTAAGAGGTCATTATTCACAAAGAAAGGTATAACTAATAATTGTTTTCCGCATCATGTTAGTTTTTGTTTCTTTGTAAAAATACCAAATACAAGAGGCATGCGATTCTAGTTTTTTCGAATTAGTTTTCGAAGTTGTGTTCTTTTGTTTTTTCTTTTCCTTGTGATTTGATTGTTCTTGGTGGTTAACCTAGGGTTACTATGGGAAGATTAAATATTTAATTTCCTTAAAAGGCTTTGTCTAGTCGGTGGTGGTTGCTCTCATATCCAAGAAGGCCAAGTGTCTCGCCATGCAGTACTGGAAGCCGATTTTGAAAATAGATATTTAATTGTCTTCGTGACCTAGGTGATTTGGATCGAACGTGTTAAGTTTCGTAGGAGATCCAAGTATAAACCTAAAAGAACAAATAAATTAAACTTAGGAGCAAACGTGTTAAGTTCCGCAGACGATTCAAGTTTAATTTAAAAGAACACATGGTAGCTAGCAAAAGGTTCAGACCTTTGTACAAAATTTTTGTACAGTGGAACCGTTAGGTTTTCCGAGTAGCAACCAACAAATGGAGCTGTCAATCGCTCATCATGCAATCATGCAAGATGGTGCATGTCACTAAGCAAGGAAATCTCCTGATTCTATCCATCTCTATATAATGTGTACCAAAAGGTATATGGATCAAATAGCATATCCTAGGTACACAGGTCAGGTATGATAGAATAAATCTAGGTCCTGAACATAATGAGGCATGGTATGTCATTACCTTAAGGACATAAACAATCAAAGGAACATGAATGCAAAAACTGAAAATAAATACAGCATGCTCAGGTAATAGATAATGGCATACCGATGCAAAAATGAACATAAATATTACTACTCGTTAAATATTACTAAGCATATCAACATGACATATCAAAATAGATAAGTCAAGGTACCCGCCTCAAATAGAAGGTCCAATCCAATCAAATCCGACGTCGAGATGCTCGTCTCGAATCAGAGTCCTGCGTCACCAATATATATATTTTTTTATTTAGCTAAAATTCAATAAATAGCTAAATAAAATCCCTATAACTAATTTAGGGTAAAATCCTAATCACATCACCATCATCCTACCTAAATTAAATTCAATGGTTAATTAGGATTAGTTACCCTAATCCCAAACAACCCATTAGATTAGAAATCCAAACTAAATCCACTACACATAAACAACTAATTATAACCTTTAATTTAAAACATGATCTACCACATGTTCTAATCTAAATACAATTAACTAATGAGATCCCATTCATCCCTAATTCAACACATATACCTAGGTTAACAATATTTACTAACCTATCTATCAATCATCGACCACAAGATCAAAAACCCTATACCTTACCTCAATCTCAGCTGTTGTTGATGCTGGAACCAGGTGGTTATTGCTGGTTGGAGTGCTGCCGGAACCAAGAAAAGATCCCACAGAACAGAACCTTACCTCACTGCCCTGATCAAGTTGTTGTCCACCAACTGGATCAAGAAGAAGAGATCAGAATTCAACAAAACAACCTATCACCAACTAATTTCCAGCAACAACTATGCACCTTACCTCTTCTTCTCCAATCCCATGACCTCAATCCGCGGCAAAGAAGAGAAGGTACAAGATCTGATCAGAAGGAAAAGGAATGGAGTGATCCAACACTTCCCTTAATCCAAGCAAGAAGGATTAACATAGAATAGAGCCCTAATCTAGTGAAATCCATGAATCAACAAGGATCCGGCAATGAATCAAGAGGGAAGAAGGGTTTCTGTTGCTTACCCTCGAAGCCCTAAGGCACCTTCACGCCGGCGTCGACTGTGGCGCGATCAAGGGTCGGCATCGACTGTGGCACAAGCTCGACTAAGGGGAAGAGGAAAAGGGGGGGGGGGGGTGTGCGGCGGTGGAGAGGCTAGGGCTAACTCGTGAGGAAGACGAAAGGGGGAGACTCTTCCCTCGGCCACTGCTTTTGTACTGGAGGGGAAGAAACGGAAGGGACACGAGCGGTGGCGGTGACGCGTCGGTTGGGGAAGAGAAGGAGAAATGACACTGCGGGAGAGACGACGTCGGGTGAGAAGAAGGAGGTTTGGGCACGGGGAGGAAATAAAAGAAAAAGAAGAGAAGAAAATTAAAAAGAAATATTTTTAAAAAAACAAATATTCCCTCGTTAAAATGGTGTAGCCTAAATAGGTTTTCCTGTGACCCATATTTATTCCCGTAACCTAAGCCATACGAGTTCCGAAAAATTCCCAAAAAATTTCTAAAAATTTCCTTATGGTTATTCGCCCTTTTTCGGTATTTTACATAGGATGTCATTTGATAATTGATGTCATTGTCCTTAATTACATGGAATTAAAATAATGCATGGAAATGATCATGGTATATATTACATGTATACTTTCTAAAAATGAAATCTAAATATATCGTAAATGGAATAATACATGTATGAGATGTATAAAAAATATCATGGTATTTTTTATAATGAAATATGAATATCAAATATTATGTCATGATAGTATGGTATGTGATAGGGCAAACAAAGCATGACAATTGAGTATAAATAAGAATACCTAGATTTTCATCTAAGTTATGTCCTTAATCTATTTTTACTAAGTGAAACCTAATTTGACCTAAAAGCCTCCTTTTTCGTTAAATGTGTCAAAATTCCAATTTAGCATATTTTTTCCTTCTATCCTAGTTGTGTCAATTTAATTAAGCTCAATTGCTCAAATATTTTAATTGACACATTTACTCTTCAAAAGTAAAAAATTAAAATTTCATTTTTAAAGTGTCACGACACCTTGAAAATGGCCAAAGATGCTAACTTTTTCATGGTTAGGAGAGCGTAGAGAACACACCCTTAAGAACTAAAAAATCTATTGGTGCTTCTTGGATGTTCTAGGTACTCACTAGAGATCATTTCCCTAAACACCTTCCTAATGACTCTCCTAAGTTTCTTAGAAGCCTTAGTCACACTAGTCTTCTTAAAGTCAACTCTAGGGATTACTTTCCTTGTAACTTTGACTTGACTCTTAGACATAGGACTAGTTTCATAACTATATGGAACTCTATAGTATAAAGGTACATCCTTCTTGGCTTTAGGTTTGTATCATAAACCCTTACAACCATTGGATGAATCTTGTCTATTTTGACCTAGGTTTTTATTCTTGAACCCTTTTACTTTATTTGTCATTTTCTCTAGGATCCTCTCTAATTTCGCAAATCTTGATCTTAAGACTTGATGTTCCTTCCATAAATCCTTAAACCTAAGATTTTTTTATTTATCTTTTGAGAATTTTTCCTTTTAGGCATATATATATTTTTCTTAAATTTCATGACTAAATCATTTTCTATCTTCTTATCCTTAGGTAAGATAGTTCTAGCATGATATGCTATATATTTTTCCTTAATCCTATCATGTTTCCTATTTTCATGATAAATGATATTGAAATGATATAAATTATTTCTAGCATGCTTTTCATCATTACTTAAAGGAATTGCATCAATAAATGATACTTTGGATTTTCTTTAAAAGCCCCCCTTTGAATTGAGCTTCCTTCTCGGCTCTTGATTGGAATCCTCCCCCTTAGATATTGATTCTAGTATACTATGTGAAAATGTGAAATAGACTTCGGATATTATCCGAAGTAATAGGTAGATAATTATCGAAGTAGACGCACGTGAAGTAAAAGAGTCAATTGTTTACTTCACCACACGTTTACTAAAGTCTATCACCGGTCTAAAACCGGTTCAAAATCAGATCGTTTTCAAAGTAAAAAAGCTCTATTACTTCATCGAGACTTGTAAAAAGACCGAAGTAGTTGATGATCTATGACTTCATAGGTTTCGTTGTTTGACGAAGTAAAATAGGTCTACAACTTCACAATTTTTGAATTCTGGTGCAGTAAATGTTTAATTTTACTTCTGCATAATTTGGCTTGGTCGAAGTATTTATTATTATATTACTTCATAGTAGTATAGAAGTAATAGAGTATATTTTACTACAACAAAAAATTCAATGTAGCGAAGTAATTTATACGAACTACTTCATAAATTTAATCAGTAGTGAAGTAAATAATTTCTTTAACTACATCACTATTTAAATTTAGCAAAGTCGTTTTTGTTGTATTACTTCATCATTTATTTATAGTATCAAAGTAATTGATCATATTTTACTACAATACAATTTTAATTGACAATAATTTATATTATAATATTTTACTACAACACAATATTTTTTATCACCAAAATTAAACAAATATATCGCAAATATGTATCAAATACAATCCAAAAGTGTATTCATAAAAGACATGTTTAACCATAACCCAAAAACTTTTGTATCCATAAATCTCTAAATACATGTCTAAAATTTATATCACAGCCTACACTTAGGCACCCATATAGAAGTAGACGAATTCACTCCATTCACTTCTGACTTCATCATACTGAGATTGATTGTAATACTGTTTATTTTTTGATGTTGCAAACTGAAACATTAACAGAAGTTTGAGGATCAATAAAAAAATGACTCAATATTTTATAAAGAAAATATTTCATAAAGAAGAAATTCACCTTTCTCTCCAATTGTGGATCTTCATCCAAGACTATCTCTTTCATGTATCGCATCACACAATATCCACATTCAACACCACCATTTTGTTTAAAAATACACTAATGAAATTGAAAATGTCATGCCAGAAGTCACAATCCAAATAATAAAAATTATTAATTGTTGTCTAAATACATAATCACAATACATACTGTCAATTATTTAAAACCTTATCCTTTTGAAATACCCCTTGATGCATTGTATATCTTGACTCCACTACATTGTAAACAATACAAAATTATTTTTACAACCTATAATGAATTGAATGCATTCAAAATTAGTATAATCTACTACTTACTTGGTCACAATAGTTTGCCAAGCATAGTCTCGGTTCCTATTACTCAAAGAGTCCAATAAATATAGTATATTCTTATCTTCATTAATTATAGTCAAGATCCAATGATACCTGTACAAATAAAAATATAACATTGACTAGTATGTAGTAGAAATTGATAAATAATTAAAATCTTACCCAGTGTTATACTGTTACCACATATGCTTATACTCATCCAATTAGCTTCATAAGTAACCATAATCTACCTACATTTTACTGTAAGCAATTTGTCATGCATAATCGTTCCATTTCATTCAGTAAACATACCAATTCACAAGGACCTTCCCATATCCAAAACTTACATAACCTAACAATACACAATATAGATCATGCCTATCAAAAATGGAGAACAGATTACACTATACATCATACATATCAAACAGAGAATATTGTACCAAACATATACATGGGCAGATGTTACTGGAAATTAAGGAAATTGCACAAGTTAATCATAAGGCTTAGAACCCAAACAACTTTCATTTTCAATAGCAAAGAAATCTTCAGCAAGCACGTGCATTTTCCTTATAAATAATAATGAAAATTTGGAAAACTGAGATCAGCAAAGGGACCTTTGTTACTAGCTATTTAATTATCTGAACTATTAATAAACTTCTAAAGTTGGATTATGCAAACTATCATTCCCTTCCCCACCATCAAAACATACCAATACCAGAACCCATCGGAAATCCAAAAAAACATCACCATAGGAAACATATCGGCACAAAGAACTCAGAGCAAAACTCATCCAGTCAATCGCACTTCCGAGACAAGCATATTAACTTCCCTAGATACCTATTCCTTTACCTACGGAACTCATACCAACATATGAAGATGAACTTGCCTTTCCCTAGTCATTCCCGTCCTCGTTCTATCGATGGAAGCCCTCGCCTTGTCGTTCCGTGCCGCCAATGAGATGGTTGAAGCCCTCCCCGTTCGACTATGATGCCCTCAAAATTTTAGCTTATCAAGTAGTTCTGGGTAGCAGTGTCAATTTTGTCTTACCACATTTGAACCATGGTAGTGTATTTTCATTCTTAAGGACTGTGCACTTGATTGTAGAGAACTTGGAAATATTTTATCCCATCTATACCACCTTACCATAGCCACCTCAGTGAATCAATTGCAAACAACTTGAAACATTTGTTTCTATATATATGCCCATTAACCAATCTATAGGATTAAGTGCAGGTTCTTACCCTCACAATGCATTTGTAGATTACACAACCTAGCATATGTATTTTCTGACCATAATGTGTTAGCTAGAGCCTTAGAGCCAATCATTTGATGATTGTATTATGGACTTATTGTATCATATTCTTATATTAATAAAGGCATTTGTTTGGTTATTATACTTACTTGTATTGGTGCCAAATAAACTAAGTATAATAACGTCCTTGAGTAGAAGGTTCTTACCTATATCAATCGATTGGATGAATCGATAGTGAGATGATATAAAGAACACTACTCTAAATCATTCCTAGTCGAGTATTAACATTCAGGGACAATGTTAATGCAATAACACTAGCATGTAGGTCAACTCGATGACTTGATCTCACAAGTCATGGATATGGAGATATCAAGTTGACACATGGGTATGCATTGGAGAATGTATACTGAATGACCCGCCATGAGAAAGTATCATGGATCGTTATATGAGTGTCATATACTTTCTCATGTGACTATTAGTATGACTATTGGTCCTTAGACCTGAAGTCACCATGGTTCCCTACATAAGGAGTTGTGTACTTTGATTTCGTCAAACGTCACCCGTAACTGGGTGGACTATAAAGGCGATTACTGGGTATATAACGAATTATGCAGAGGGATGTGAGTGATGTAGATGGGATCTATCCCTCCCATATGACGGGAGCGACATCGGTATTCTTGATAGAGTTAGACCACGAAGTGCATGGACATGCCTAAATGAGTCAACATGAGATGTTGAGCTCATTTGATCGAGTGTGTCTACTTGGAGTTCAAGATTTAGATTGATTAGAGGATGACACAGTCTATGCCTCACATTGATCAATCTAGATGTCTAGGATAGAAGGACAATGTCACATATTGTGAGGAGTCACAATTAGTAGTCACAAGGTGATGTTGGATCTCAACATTCTTGTAACTTGGGTAGCAATGATGTATTGCTAGATGTCGCTCATTGCTTATGTTTCTAAAGGAGTTTAGAAACATTGCCAACGTTACAAGAACCTATTGGGTCACACACAAAGAACAAGTGGATGGAGATTGGGTTCATATGATGAACCAATTGGATTAGGTTCATATGATGCACCAAAGATTGGATTCAAATTAAACTTATTGAGTTAGACTCAATTAGATTCAATTGTTGAATGAGTCTAATTTAAATTTGATTCATTGAGTCAATTTATATTAATGAATTGAGATTCATTAAATTAAAATTGACTTGAATCAAATGGTTGGATTTAACTCAACAAGGAAGAGAATTGGTCAATTTTGACTTGACCAAATGGAAGTTGAAACATCAAGTTTGACTTGATACATTGCCACATCATGAAAGTTGACTCATCCTACATGGCATGACTAACCTTGCCACATCATCTCCACCTCATGGAGGTTACACCTCCCATTCCATTTAATGTGGCCGGCCACATTAAATGAGGGAGTTATGTGTGTGGCCGACCACACTAAAGGGTGGAGGGGGTTTTCATTTGGTGGCATTCATGTGTGGTAATTGCTTCTCCTTCTTCCTAGCTTCTTCCTCCTCTTTGCTTGCTGTTGCCGAGAGTTTTCAAGGAAGGAGAAGGTGGTTGAGTGAGTTCCAAGAGAATAAGGAAGAGTGAAGGTCACAAAGGAGGATACTACTTCTTGAGTGTATGAGATTCTTTTTGCATCCTCTCTTTTTCTTCCTTACAAATCCTACCCGAGAGCCCAAGAAGTGCTAGAACACTTGTGGTGCTCTCTTCTCCATCCTTGAGTGTTAGAGAACACTTCTTGTTCGTGTGGATATCACTAGAGAGTTGTCTACGTTGATAACTTCAAGATCCGGCGTACCGTTGGACGAGCGGGATTTGCGAGGGCACGCTTCAAAGGTATAACTCTTATCTACTGTAGAACTAGAGTGTGAAACTCGTATTCGTAGTTTTTCAAAATTTTTCTTTGCACGGATCCGTTGGCTAGGGTGATTCGGGGTTTCCGCGACGCGGAAAAGCGGTTTTTGCGGCCCGAAAAACCCAACATAATGACCCGTCTTTATAATTTTATCCGCGATGTACAATTAATCCTTATACCACCAGAGAACAAGTTTTACTTCAATCCAAACCCCATGTCATGCTTCTTAACATGTAGCTCAAATAATCACTCTAAGTTGACTTGGACACTATGCTAGAATTTCAAGGGCTCCAACAAGCTTCATTTAGGTAAATTGTGCTTCTTAGTGATATTCTCGATGGTAATTTGTTTGGGTTGAACTCTTTTCTTGTAAATCAGGTAGTAGTCTATTAGTAGGCATTCCAATCCAACTAACTATCAATTTTAGCTCTTCTTGATCAATGTATCAAGGTAATTGATAATGAGATTCTCACATCTATCATCCATATTTTCACATTGATGGCATTATTTATTTAATGTGTGTGAGCAGGGGTATAGAAAAATTTTCTTTTAGGATTGCTTGTAGAAGGTTCGGTTAGAGTTGGAGAGGATGGTGCACCTATATCAATTTGAATCACCAAAACACGTTAAAACCAACAACCTAATTCCCCAAGCTATTCAAATTAATCTAGTACACATTGAAGACATCAACAAAACATGGTATCAAATCCAAATCAAAACAATCACCAATTCCTTTTAAGCTAACTCACCTAAAGAACATAGTATCAAATCCTGGTTCAATTACACCAATCTAGTTCACCTTCAAGAATGGTTACACACACAGAAAATATAATATCAACATATGAATTCAATTATAACAACCTAGAACTCCTCAAAGAAACGAGTTACCAGCAATCGAATCCAAAGTTACAATAAGAGGTAAGTACACAACAAAACTCCGAACCCCTTCTTCTAATCTGCACTTAGAAGCTCAGCACCATCATGAAAGAAAACGAGATGATCATGGTGACACTCACAAATCACTCATATTGTTTCCAAAACGTCGAACCCATCAAGAACAAGAACTCATCATATCAAAGAATGTAAATTGGCAATCCACACCTTACCGAAACAAATCATAGGAACTTACTCCAAATCAAATAATGATGCAAGTGAAATCCGAAGGAATGCTGCAAGAAACCATGGCAATAAAGAAAAGAAAAATGAAACATCCCCATAGTATTCTTTTATCTCTGCTTTAGATTTTGTATTGACTCTTCAGACTATCCCGGAAGTTCTATCTATTCAAAGTCAAGATAGACGATAATAACTAGATGACAACATTACATTCTATGAGTACAAGAACCTTGGCACTCCTTCCTTTGGTAAGTCTACTGTTGGCTTCAAATGGTTGTGCAGTATTAAGTAAAGTTTTTTTTCTGTACCTAACCTTGCCTATCCCACCTTGGTTATCTTGCTTAAATACATAATTTGTTACAATTATCAACTTCAAGTCACTAGAAAAACAAGAGATGTCAGAAACTAACCTAGTTGATGAGTTGTTAGGGTTGCAGGACCAAATCTGTTAGAGACAACGATCTCTAGCTCAAACTTCAACAAAGAACTTGCCTTCTTCTCATGGCCAGGAAATCTCAAAGAGGGCGACCTATCAAAGGTCAATTCCCTCTGATAGTGCTGCAAAGATGAAGAACGCTAAGGCACAACAGAAAGTAAAGGAAAGAAGGGGGTGGGTGGAGAGGGAAGAAACCTACCGTCGATAGAAAATGCGAAGGAGAATCCTTCTGTCAGGGGGAAAGGGGAAGGAGAAGCTGCCGTCAAGGGGGGATGGGAAGGAGAAGCTACTATCGGCTACTGTTGTTGGAGGGGAATGCAAAGGAAAAAACCGAAGTTTTCTTTCGGCGAAACAACGCCGAAGGAGAAGGTTGTCGTCGTGCTTCAGGGAGAAAACGTCGAAGGCGAAGGCTGCCGTCAGGTGAACACAAAATAGAAGGTTGCCGTCAAGTGGTTGTCGCGCGTGCTACTGTCGGCTACCGTTGTTGGAGGGGAACGCAAAGGAAAAACCTAAGTTTTCTTTCGGCGGAACAATGCCGAAGGAGAAGGCTACCGTCGTGCTTCAGGGAGAAAACGTCGAAGGCGAAGGCTACCGTCAGGTGAACACAAAAGAGAAGGTTATCGTCAAGTGGTTGTCGCACGTCGGGGAGAAAAAAGTGAGGTTGTCAGGTGGCCATCGCGTGTCGGGGAGAAAACGCGAAGGAGAAAAATGAGATGGGATCGAAGTGCTTTGATCGACAGAATCAGGTTTTAGCAGGGGTAGGGAAAAAAAAGTAAACCGGTTCAAGCCCTACCACAAATTTTAATCCATTCACTTATTACTTCAACACTTAGACATATAAATTTTATTTTATAATTTATTACTTCATCGAATATATATTATGAAGTAAAATATCAGATAAAATTAAAGAGAGACTCATATTTTTAAACCTACGAAGTATAAAATCAAATTTATTGCATTAAATTTATTATCGAAGTTGATTATAATATATTACTTCGTAATTACTAATTGCCGAAGTAAATAGTGGCGAAATCTATTTCACATTTTCACATAGTGAGTGACCTTTTTTATTGCACAGGAAGCATATAATATGCTCCTTGCCTTTGCGTATCAAGGTTCAGCTTTCTTCAATTTTTCTTTTGCCTTGGAAGCCACTTGAACTTTTTTCTTGATCAAATTAGGGCACTTGCTCTTGTAGTGCCCTTTTTTCCTACACTCAATGCATATAATGTGATTTTTATTATTACAACTTGAAATTTCTATACCTTCACATATAGGGTGGCACTTTCTTTATTCGATATGGATGTAAAGATTTCTCCTTGCTCCGATGCCAATAATCTACACTATCCCTCAATCCTTGAGGTGGATGGCTCTTCATCTTCATCCTTGGATGTTAAGCATCTCTCAACCTCTAAATCCTCATGTGGATGAAACAAAGACTTTCTCTCTTTGCCTTTGTCATTGCTCTTAATTGAGGATGGATCTTTATAGAACTTTACCAATTTGATCCATAGCTCCTTGGCATCTTCATAATCTCCAATTTGGTTCAAAATGCTGCTTGGCAATAAATTGACCAATAATTTGTTCACTTTGTCATTGACCTCTGATCTTTGGATTTATTCCTCACTCCATTTGCTTCTCTTGATGAGTTGCCCTTGCTATCACTTAGAGTTTTAAATCCCTCCATTAGAACAAATCATTTCTCTATCTCTATCATGAAGAAATTTTGGATTCTTGATTTACAAAGATCAAAACTTGACGATATAAATGGTCGATGTGCTCGAGTATCAAATCCGAGTCCATCTCAGAAATCCATCTTGAAATTGAGCTCTCTAGATGAAATATTTGACTTGTTAACTTTAGGGCTTCAACTTCTTCTTCTTCCTCTAGTTCGTTGTCCTTTCTGGCGATGAGTTCAATGAAAAGCGGCCTCACTCTGATACCACTTTTTAGGACCAAGGGGAGCTAGAAGGGGGGTGAATAGCTTCTCTCGCTTCAATGAAGATGAGTTATAGTGGAATACTTGAAGAGAAGAACTCTTCAATACTAACATGAGGATTTACTTAGTATCCACCTCCTCAAGGTGACTAATCCAAGGATCTGGCCCTCTCTCACACGTACACTATGAAGGAGCTCATTCTCAAAAATAATCTAGAGGCGGAAAAGCCTTGTACAAGCTCAAGAACAAGAATACAACTCGAAATAAGGAAACAAATGTAAATACAAATTGAAACACGTCTTAGCACTTTGAATCTTGATTTTCTTGAGCTTTTCTTGCCATGGAATGTCTTTTGAAGGTGGGAAATGCAGCAACACTTGTCTCCCCCAAATCTCAAGAACTGGCATCGAAAGCTCTATGGAGAACGATCATGAAAAACCCTTTTCTATTGTTACCTTGGGCACCTTAATCATTTAAGAATCTCTTAAATGATTACCATGTCAGTAGCCTACTCAGAACAGCTATATTTTTACATCTTAAATAATTACCCCAATTTCTTAAGAGGGGCATAATCGATTAGCCTAATCAATTCTACTCCCTTCTGCTCAATCACGAGAAAGGTCGTAAGCGATTAAGATTTCTTGCTTAATCTCTTACCACAGCTGAAGTGATTAAGGTAATCGTTTCAGCATCTTTCTATTTCTTCACAAAAAGGATCTTAAGCGATCATCCTGATTGCTTAAGGCCTGCTGAATCGCTTACCCTAAGCAATTCAACAACTTTTTGTTGTCGCAATTTTGAGCCTCAAGTGATTAAGCTGGAGCTTAATCGCTTAAGCTCTACCCTAATCGATTTGGCAACCCTAACTCCTAAACTTGAGTCCTATGGTTCTTTACCTAACATCTAATCAACCATAACATGTTGGAACACCTCATTTCCTAGCATTTAGCGATCCTTGACCTACTAGGACTTCTACACGAAATGTATAGTCAATCATTTGACCTAATTGGGGTTTTCTCCTCATGTCAAGTATCTGATCTTCTATGGCCCACTTAGACTCCTGAACACCAGGTGTCCGGTCAACCTTTGACCCACTTAGACTTTTCAATACCTGGCTTCCCTCACAAGGATTTTTCACTACCTACCTTTACTCACAAGGATTTTTCACTATCTAGCTTCGCTCACTAAGATTTTCCCACCTGACTTCACTCACCAGGGTTTCTTCACTATTTGGCTTCACTCATCAGGACTTCCCATTACCCGATTTCACTTACTAGGACTTTTTATTTGTTTGACTTCACTCACCAGGACTTTCTATCTACCTAACTTCACTGACCATGACTTTCCATCTGCCTGACTTCACTCACCGGGACTTTGTATCTATCTGGCTTCACTCACCAGGACTTTTCAACTGCCTGACTTCACTCACCAGGACTTTCTAACTACCTAGCTTCACTCACTAGGACTTTCTTACTATCTAGCTTTACTTACTAGGGCTTTCCAATTGTCAGGCTTCACTCACCAGAACTTTCTCACTGTCCAGTTTCACTCACCAGGATTTTTCACACCAAGTGTCCGGTCAACTTTGACCCATTTGATTTTTCTTCTTCTACCAATTGTTATATTGTTCTTGTCCATGCCTAACCTCCAGTTAGGACTTTTCTTATCATGTATCCTGTTAAGCTTGACCTACTTGGCTACTCTCTTATTTCAAATTGGTCAACCTTTGGCTAGAGTCGACATGCACCAATATTCTCCCTAATGGACAATTGCACCTACAATTTCCATATATTATAGAACATCAAAACTCAAACTTGAGTCAAACTAGTTAGTTTTGACCTAGGGGCAATTACACCAATACTTGGAATCGGAAAGTTGATCCAACATGTCATCTAAGTGAGGAATCAGAAATCTATACTTCACTATAATTTTTGTTGATGACTCGGCTATCAACACACATGTGCCATAAACTATCTTTCTTTGACACGAGTATGGTAGGGATTGCACAAGGGCTCATACTCTCACGAATATAACATCATCTCAATAGCTCCACAACTTATCGTTGTAGTTCTTTGGCATCCTTAGGCCTAAGATGGTATACCGACCAGTTAGGTAAGCTTGACCCCGAAATGAGGTCAATTGGTGTTGAATGTCTCTTATAGGGGGAAGTCTCGAACGAAGATCTTCAGCCATCAAATTAGCAAAGTCGGATAGAAGTTATCAAACCTTAGCTAGTAGATCCACATATAGGTCTATTACATCACTTTCATAAGGAAGTAAAGCATAGACCATGTCTTTGTGCTTCATCTGATTCAAAGATTTGGACATCAAAAGTAGAGTAGAGTTATTAGTTACCAAATTTGAAGGAGTTCTTTCTCGTTGAGAAGCTAATACAATGTTTCTCTCTTTGATGCTAAGAGTGTAGGTGTTCTTTCACCCATTGTGGATGATGCTATGATCATATTGCCAAGGTCGTCCCAAATATATGTGATATGCATCTATTGACACAACATCACACCATGCTCAATCGTAATACTTGCTGCCAATAGAAAAAGTTAAAAGACACTGCCTATCTATGGTTACCTCACTCCCTTTATTCAGCCATGACAACTTGTAGGATTTTGGATGATGATCATTCTTTAACTATAGCTTTTGCACATCTTCTTCAGATAAAATATTTTCACAACCACTATCAATAATTATCTTGCAAACTTTATCTACAACTATGCAAGTTGTGTGAAAGATGCTAGTTCATAACCAATTATCTTCTAATTCTTTCTTAGGGACTAGTAGGCTCTTTCATATGACAAGAGCTCATGACCATCTCCATAAAAAATCTCATCATTGATATCATCATCGTAAATCGACTCATCAATCTATTCAGGTTGATCCTCCATGTCTTCCTCAACTAACTTGTTTTTTTTTTATTTAAGGATCTTTTACAATCTGAAGCTCGATGCCCCTATTCACCACATTGAAAAACACTTGATAAAGGTCTTAAGGTTACCTTGTGGTGGTTGCTGGGAAGGGCGCAACTCCTAAGGACGAACAGCTCAATTGTTTTGATTGATTCTATTTGTTGGTCTTTGGTTTAATTGTTTTTCAACAATCAAGGCTCACTAATAAGCCTCTGAAATAGTCCAAAGTGAGTGGAGGCTCAGAGAATCTTATAAGGGTTGTCATAATCCCCCTAAATATTGTTGGAAGCAATCCCAATGGTCCGTGCGACCATGTATTTTGATGTTTGGTAATACGTTTAAGTTAGGGAAAATAAATAGCAAATAAACATGCTAAACAAATGGACTTACGATGCCAAGGCTACACACTTGGACTTACATGGCCGAATGGACTTACGATGCCAAGACTACACACTTGGACTTACAACGCCGAGTGGACTTACGATGCCAAGGCTACACACTTGGACTTACAACGCCGAATGGACTTATGATGCCAAGGCTACACACTTGGACTTACAATGTCGAATCACAAACAATGCAGCATGCATTTGAACCTATCCCAAAGCTCCCCCTACACCTATGCTCCCCATTGAGCTAGGAATTTTCCCACAGGGAATTTTAAGAACCTATCCCAAGGCTCCCCCTACGCAAAGGCACTAAGGTTTTCCCAACTAAACCTTTACTTCTCCCCCTTTGCCTAACATCCAAAAAGTTTTCAAACAATATCCCAATTGTTGAAAACTTATCATCAAATTGACCCTAAACTCATGTATTTATCCCCCCATGGATCTCATACATCTATACGAGCTGACCCAGTCAAAATCCAGTGCTGAAAACACTTTCAGACTGGTATCAGTCGACTGCAAGAAGTACCAGTCGACTGCCCTTATCCAAATGAGCTTACAGAGACATTTTGTCCTCAAAAACACTGTTACCAATCGACTACTAACTGTAGCAATCAACTGGTACGCTATTTCTAAAAAAATCATCCTTTTCTGTCCAACTTCATAAATTCACCAGAAATTCCACAAACCTCCAAAAAATTTTCAAATTTTGTGGAGAGGTCTATTTTATCAATGTCTATTTGGGAAAAATATATATATAAATATATTTATCACAAATCCCAAGATTGACACAAAATATAAAACTAGCTAAAAAGTTCAATTGAACATTGACCTAAAGTCCTAGTTTTGGCTTCCTATTGTTATTATTTACACACTTGGCTTCCTATTGTTATTATTGTTTGAAAGCTTTTTGGATGTTAGGAAAAGGGGGAGAAGTAAAGGTTTAGTTGGGAAAACCTTAGTGTCTTTGCGTAGGGGGAGCCTTGGGATAGGTTCTTAAAAATCCCTGTGGGAAAATTCCTAGCTCAATGGGGAGCATAGGTGTAGGGGGAGTCTTGGGATAGGTTCAAATGCATGCTGCATTGTTTGTGATTCGGTGTTGTAAGTTCAAGTGTGTATCCTTGGCATCGTAAGTCCATTCGGCGTTGTAAGTCCAAGTGTGTAGCCTTGACATCGTAAGTCCACTCGGCGTTGTAAGTCCAAGTGTGTAGCCTTGGCATCGTAAATCCATTCAGTGGTGTAAGTCCAAGTGTGTATCCTTGGCATCGTAAGTCCATTTGTTTTAGCATGTTTATTTGCTATTTGTTTTCCCTAACTTAAATGTATTGTCAAACATAAAAAAGGGGGAGATTGTTGGAAGCAATCCTAATGGTCTGTGCGACCATGTGTTTTGGTATTTGGGCAAAGGGTTTAAGTTAGGTTCACCCTTGTATTTGAGGTGTGCAGGTTTACAGGATACACATGTGACTCAGGTTGATGGCTTCAAGTCCGGTGCAGGATGGAGCATCTGAGGGATCGTGGACAAGGCAGCGAGGACAAGGGTCGAGGGAAGCGACTTCGAGGTATACGCGAAGGATAACATTGGGGACGAGGCGTGGACTTGAATGCATCCGAGGGACGAGAGCCAAAGGAAGTAGGCTTGAAGGCAAGAGGTCAAGGCTGCAAAGAAGCATCAAGTGAGTCATAAGGGTGAGGGTACGAGTGCATGAGAGATTGTACTCGGAGTAAAATCCTAGTTTTAGGGTTTTACTGTAGCGTTACCGTAGCGTTACTGTAGCAGTCGACTGCATATTTTAGCAGTCGACTGGTGCAGTCGACCGTGCAGTTGATTGGGAGCGAATAGAATACTTCTGTTCATTCGGTCAGTGTGGAGCAGTTGACTGCTAGTTTTAGTAGTCGACTGGTATCGAGCCGTTGGGATGTAACGGTCGAATTTCCATAGAGGACAGTCGACTGCATGTTTTGGCAGTCGACTGGTAGGCAGGGTTTTCAACCCGTGGCCTATATAACCAAGGCTTGGAAGCTTGGTTATTACTGATGAAATTAGTGGTGGTAAACCCTAATTAGTAGTTTACTAGTCTCAAGAGTCTTGGTTGGTGTTGTGGTGAGGTTTCTCCACCCACAAGAAGCGACTTGAGATAGCTAGAGTTTGTCGGGGGCTAATCTACCGACGGATCGGGATCGTCCACCTCAAGGACATGCCATGGAGTAGGAGCCCTAATCTCCGAACCACGTTAAACGAACGTGTTAGCGGTTTGTTTGTTTCTTTCCTTTAGTGTTTAGTTTGTTTGTTTTTGTATTATTCCGCTGCACAAGCTAACATTGTAAAAAAACAATCGATTTAAGGGTGTCGTCTATCCAACCCCCCTTCAAGCCGACCACCGATCCCTTACAAATATCGCACTGTCGTCTGCTCCTCGATCTCAGATAGATCATTCCTAGTAATAAACTGATAGAATTTCTCTATATAGTCATCGATGGTTCTAGTCCCTTGCCTCAATGTATGGAGTCATTGAAACAACATTTACACTTAGACAAAGGCAAGAAAGTGGGTTCTCATCAGTTTTTTCAATTTTTCCCAATCAATGATTTTGGATTTAACTTGTATCTCTTGTGATCATCGAAGTTGCTCCCACCATGTTGAGACTCGACATTGAACTTGATAGCGACTAATTTTACTTTGATGTGATCAGACACTTCCTTGTACTTGAAAATCCTCTCTACTTTGTTGATCCAACCAATGAAGTCTTCTGTTTGTAATGTGCCAAAAAAATCAGGAAAATCAACTTGGAAACCAAAGTTCCCATATCGTTCCTCTCGACCACGGTGTTTCTTGTACGTAGTACGATAGTGATATGGATTCTCAAAAGTAGACTCAGAGTTACGATAAAAGATCTCATGATCTCCAAAATCCCGTGCTGCTAGATGCTGAGTTAATTCCATAGCATGCTTATGTAAATCCTCAATCATCATTAAATCTTGAATATTATGATCACGGTGCTGGACTTCCTCATTTAGAACCTACATATTGCGACCACGACCATGTCCACAATGACCCTCCATTGGATCTTAATGAGCTCTGATACCAACTAACGCAGAGCAGAATATGTATATTATTCTATTATAAACTCTAGAGTACATAGAAAAAGTGATGTAGCTATAACGTGACTTAAGCGAAACTAATTGATTCAATATCAAAATAATTTATCCTAAATATCATCTAGACATAGGTTTATATAACTCTCAAACCCCTCAAAAAATCTAAATGGAAACAAATTAACTAGATTTAGTTCCCTAAGATTTAGAATGAAATTAACTAATAAGACTTAGCTCCCTATAATTAAGGAAAAACTAAAATTAATAAATTTAAAAAAAATAAAAGATACAAATCTACTTTAGATCCCCTCCTGAATCATCGCATCAGTAATCACTTGTGTTAGAATTATTTACTATTTACTAAATGATAAAAAGAAAGCTCTCCTTTTTTCTAAAGAAGGCACGTGTTTAAAAATTTTGGCATCCAGGGGATGTAAATTTGTCACACTCATATGGGTGTTCTTTTGGTTCTATCTCTTCTATCAATATTAATTTCCCATGTCAATTTTTAATACATCCGAGTTACATTTTTAGAAAAAAACTAATTCAAAAGTAATTTTCATCTCATCCTCTCTCTCTCTCCGTTGTGTGAGATTGAGTTCGTGTTTGCCATACTACATTCTGCTATTATAAACGTATTATAGGATAACCCAAAATAAGTAATGAAGAGTATCATTGGACTCCTTATAGCTTCAAATATCCATAGGACTTGCAATATATCTAATCGGGCCTGTCTAGGTTGATCAATAGATTTTGACCAAAATCCACTGTTAGACCTATATAGGTCCGGTTGGACCCATTTTAGGTTTTGTTGGTTTCTGAGATTGTAAGGTGTACATTGTTTATCTATTCAAAAATGTTATAATGTGATGCTAACTTTCAGCTAGAACGTGGTACTGATCTCTAGAAAATCAAGCTCACGTTAGGATTGATTTGAATCAGACCAAACTGATAGTAGTGCTGATTCAAATCCTCAGGCCTAGCCTAATTCAAATCAGGCCCAACGTGGCCTAGATTTTCCGAAGACTAGGACCATGTTCTAGCTGAAGGTTAGCATAACATTGTAATTAGAGTTGTCAATTTGGATTGGTCCCGTCAGATTGACCCGTCCCGCTAAACAATTTAAGTAGATTATTTTTAAATTTTATCAACTTATTTAAAGAAGGGTCTAGGCAGCCCTACTCGCCTGGGCGCATGACCCGCGCGAGTTAGCCCACAACGAGCTTAGGTTGTCTGCAGTTTGAGAAATTTTGTTTCCAAAATTCAAATTTAAAGTGAAAAAGCAATGGATTTATGAGTTTGACATGCCTAATGCATAATCCAAACTTAAAATTTTTAATCTTTTCTATATATATTTTTATTATTAGTTTACTTTTTAGTGAGTTCATGGGTTGATCCGTCTAACCCGTAATCTATTTTGGATTGGGTTGTAGATTTTCTAATCTGTGAAGATAACAAATCAGCTCACCTCACCCCGCTAAATGGCTAGCCCACTATGGGCCGGTCTACCCTGTTACAGATCAAACTATTTGATAGTTCTAATTGTAACACCTATAGAGAGACCAAAATAAGCAATTGAACTCCTTATAGCCTCAAAAATTTACAGGACTCGAAATGTGTCCAATTAGATCTGTCTATATCGATCAGTGGATTTTGAATCAACAATACCGTGGGTCTGGTCTAATTCATATCAGGTCTAATGTAGATCTGATTTTATGGAGATCAGGATCACATTATAGCTAAAAGTTAGCATAATATTGTAACATCTTCTAAGAGATCGAACTAAACAATGAAAGACATCGTTGAACTTCTTACAACTTTAGAAACTCACGATGTCGTCATCCATTACTTATTTTAGATTCTATTTGTGATGGTGTTGCATTTATAACTGCAGAAAGATGTATAGTAAGTATAGGATCGACCAAACCCAATGTTGATAGCAAAATAGGTTGATAAATCTCATCATAAATCCTAAACTTATGCATTTTATTCAATTCTTAAGAAATTATAAATTGGATAGATAAAATTATGGAAGCGTACCAGAATCCATAACATGCAGTCGATTTTGGACAAGATCTTCAATTTATAGATTTTCCTAAGTATCCAGAGAGTTTTGTCGATAAGGAAACAAAACAAAAAGCATCGTCTATGAACTGGGACCATAACCTTTATTTATAGAAGCATAAGTTTGCCTATTTCTAATTTGGCCCCTCAACAAATTAGAAATTACACATGGTATCCACATTAATATATTCATAACAATTAAACCTTAAGTCATATTTCTTAATCATAAATTTGATCATATTAAATTATGACTTATTTAATTGATGACATTAGAAATTTATAATTATAATTATGGTCCTAAAATTCTAATAATCTCCCACTAGACCATATGTGTAAACTTATAAATGTTAACCTTAATGAGCTCATAACTTTTGTCATCATAGCTGTAGGGTTTTCTTAACAATCTCGTCCATTAATCATATAGACATAGGATCAATGTAGTTTTCATTGTATCTATCACAACTAAACCATCAATGGTCACGTTGTAAGGAAATAGGTTGCTAAACACGCAAACGCGCAGCGAAAAAACCTATTTCCTCTAGAAGATCCATGCGAAGGGAGAAGAAAAATATACTAAGTTTACATAGGAACATGAAAGATTATACCTTTATAGCATGCTCACAGACTCCTGACAGCTCGGATCACAGCACGATCTCGCGTTCATGCCTCTACCGTATCCACACGAACAAGCATTCGTTTGTCTCACAAACTCACAAGATGGAGAAAGGTTGTGCTAGCAACCTATGGAATGGATTTCAGCCAAGAGGAGAGGAGCAGTGAGAATGAAGAGAATTAAGCCAAAAAAAAGAGAAAAACACTTAAGTATTTTCATCCAATGAAAACACTTAATTAGTATTAATAGCCTTAATGAGCATTTACACTCCATTAAGAACCACACACTTGTAACTCCTCATTTCTAATAATTCCTCATTTCAATTTCAAAAATTGAATCAAATGTATCATTGAATTTCGAAATTCAATGAATGTCTCATTAATCCTCACTTGAGTCTAACTCAAGTCTCCTTGCTTGAGTTTAATTCAAGTCTAATTCACTTGAGTCTAACTCAAGTTTAATTCAATCGAGTCTTACTCAATTAATCTCATACAATTCAAATTCAATGAATCACATTTCATTAATTTGAATTGACTCCTTGAGTCTAGTTTGAATTGGACTTAATCCAACAATTAGATCCAATTAAATCTAACTCAATAAGTCAAATTCGGATAAGACTTAATCCAATGATTCATCATATGAACCCATCTCCAAATCTACTTGTTCTTTGTGTGTGACCCAATAGGTTCTCGTAACGTTGGCAATACACCTAAATTAACATTTAGATACATAAGCAATGAGTGGCATCTAGCAAGGCATCATTGCTACCCAAGTGACGAGAAGGTCAAGATCCAACCTAACCTGTCCGTGGTTATTATCTTGTATGACTTGGTCCCTCTATCCTTGATATCTAGATTGATCAATGAGGTATAGACCGTGTCATCCTCTTATCAACCTTTGTGTCTCTTGATCTCTAAGTTGACGCACTCAATCAAATAAGCTCAATATCTCATATTGACTCATTTGAGCATGGTCATGCTTTCTTTGTGTCTTACTAATCAAGGAGCCCACAGATATCGCTTCCGTCATATGGAAGGGATAGATCTCATCTACATCACTCACATCCCTCCGTATAATTCACTGCATACCCAATGTTCGAGTTTATTGTCCACCTTGTTACAGGTGACGTTCACCGATACCAAAGTACATAACTCCTTATGTAGGGAACCGTAGTGACTTCAGGTCTAAGGACTATTCATACCAATAGTCACATGAGAATATTTATGACACTCATATAATGATCCATGAAACATTCTCATGATGGGTCATTCAGTATATATTCTCTAATATATACTCATGTGTCAACCAAATATCTCATATCCATGACTTGTGAGATCAAGTCATCCGTCGACCTACATGCTAGTCTCAACGCATTAATATTGTCCTTGTATATTAATGCTCAACTAGGAATAGGTAAGAGTAGTGTTCTCTACAATATCTCACTATCAATTCAACCAATTGATATATTGTAGATAAGAAGCTACTACCCAAAGACATTATTATACTTATTCAATTGTCACTGAACTGAAATAAATATAATAACCAACTTTGTCTTTTATTAATAATGATATATGATACAAAATGAGCCCTTTATAATCATCTCATAATTGGTACTAGGGCTAATACTAACACACGTACATCAATATAATTAAATGACAGATCAATTATGAATGTGTGATATGAAAATTACATGCAAGGTGATCTATTCATGTCAATTTTCAACTGATCCTCTTTAACCAAAGTAATATCAGAACTTTAACTTAAGTTATATAAAGTGTAATGAAGTCAACATTAAACTTTATATCATATCAGATAATCTCCAAATACATAAGTTTTATCAACATAACCAAACATATATAGAAAACATATATAATACAAACTCCCACTAGATCTAGATTTCACCAAATTGAATAGCACTCATATGAGTGGTATACTCATAAAAGATATTGGGTGGTAAACCTTTCTAAAAGGATCTTGTATCATGGAGTTTGTGCCTATGTGTTCTATCAAAATCTGTCCACTTTGTACTCTTTCTTTCACAACAAGGAACTTGATATCGATGTGCTTTGATTTTGTCAAGCTCCTATTGTTGTTAAAATATAATACAGCTAATCTATTGTCACAAAATAACTTTAGTGGTCTCTTAACCCTTCCCAAAATACGCAGCCTAGTGATAATTTTTCAGCCATATTCATGATCGGATGCCTCATAACATGCTATAAACTCTACTGCCATGGTGGAAGAAATTGTCAGTGTCTGTTTGGCACTTCTCCAAGAGATAGCTTCGTCGGCCAACAGAAAAACATAGCCTGAAGTGGATCTCATGCTATCTTGGCATCCTGTAAAATCAGAGTTAGAATATCTCATGATCTCAAGAGTATCTGACCTCTTATATGTGAGTATCTAATCAACTGTTCTATTTAAATATCTCATTACCCTCTTTATTGCTTTCCAATGATCCATTCCTGAGTTGCTTAAATATCTGCCCAATACTCTAACAATGTACGCAATATCCAGACGCATACAAACTTGAGCATACATAAGACTTACTACAGCCAAAGCATAGGGAATCTTTTGTATTTCTTGAGTCTTGAGGCTTCCTTTAGGACATTGTTTAAGACTAAACTTGTCTCCTTTAGCGACCGGGGTGTTACCTGGTTTGCAATCTTGTATGTCAAATCTTTTAAGCACCTTATTGATATAGTTCTTTTGCGATAATCTAAGAATACCTCGGAATGATCTTGGTGTATTTGGATTCCTAATACAAAAGATGTGTTACTAAGATCGTTCATTTCAAAATATTTAGATAGAAATCTCTTGGTATCATTTAACATACCTATATCATTTGTGGCAAGCAAAATGTCAACAACATCTAGAACTAGGAAGATATGCTTACTTCCACTAAACTTATGATATACACAATCATCTACCACATTCACCTCAAAACTAAATGAGATTATTATTTGATGAAATTTATGGTACCATTGAGGAGATGCTTGTTTTAACCCATAGATGGACTTCTTAAGTTTGCAAACCATACTCTTTGGATCTCCTGATACAGAGTATTTTGGTTGCACCATATAGATTGTTTCCTTAATATCTCCATTGAGAAAAGCTGTCTTAACATCCATATGATAGAGTTCCATATCAAAGTATGTGACAAGTGCATAAAAGGTCCTTTAAAGTGAATCGCATATTTTTTAGTATAGCCTTTAGCTACAAGACGTGCTTTATATATTTCCACATTACCATTTGAATCCCGTTTGGTTTAAAAATCCACTTAAAACCAATAGGTTTCACGCCTTTGTTAATAGGACAAGTTCCCAAACTTTATTGTTGTGCATTGACTTATACTCCGCATTCATTACCTCAATCCACTTTTGAGAATTTGGATCTTGCATGGCTTGACGAAAGTTGATTGGATCATCCTCCGTCATACCATCATTTTTCTCATGTTCGTGAAGTAGTACTATGTAATAATCTGAAATAGCACTCCTCCTTTCTCTAGTGGACCTTCGTAAAGGCACTTGTTTTACATACGCTGGTTCTTGAGGTTATTGAGTTTATTCTTTTGGGAGTTGATTACCAATGTCTTGTTGTTCTTGTATTGCATCTTGATCACTGATAGGAATAAAATCCTGATTATTATTAGAAGCAATCATAGGAATATAAACCATTTCCTCTTGAAGAGTAGTGAGAATACATTCCTCCTCAAAGATAAGGTCTGTTACTTTATTCTTCCCCCCAAACTCAATATCCTCAAAGAACATTACAGTTCCCATCTCAAAGATGGTCTTTACTTTGGGATCATAAAACTTATAGTCTCGTGATTGCTCAGAATAACTAATAAATTAGCTACTTATAGTTCTGGAGTCCAATTTTTTTTCATATGGCCTATATAGTCTAGCCTCAGCCAAACATCCTCAAATATGAAAATGTTTGAGACTTGACTTTCACCTTATCCAAAGCTCAAAAGGTGTTTTAGTAGCTTTAGTGGGTATTCGATTTAGAATATAAACTACTGTCTTTAATGCTTCTCCCCAGAGTGATTCTAGTAAGGTCGAACGACTAATCATACTCCTTACCATATCATTAAGAGTTTGATTTCGTCATTCAGCTACACCATTCATGCTTGGTGAGCCTGACATGGTGTATTGTGGGGCGATTCCACACTCCTCTAGGTATTGAGCAACAGGTCCTGGACGTTGCTCACCTAAACCGTCATATCTACCATAGTATTCACCACCACGATCAAATCTGACTTTCTTAATTTTTTTGTCGAGTTGATTCTCGACTTCAACCTTAAATGATTTGAAAACATCCAATGTTTGAGCCTTCTCATAAATAAGAAATAGGTATGCATATTAAGAATAATCATCAATGAATGATACAAAATATTATTGACCATTCCAAGAAGGTGTTGAAAATGGTCCACAAACATCTGTATATATCAATTCCAATACTTCTGTAGCTCTATATGCACCATTTTTCATCCTTTTGGTTCGCTTTCCCTTGACGCATTCAACACAAATATTTAGGTCTGTAAAATCAATGGAGTGTAAAATTACATCTGATACAAGTCGTTCAACTCTATTTCTAGAGATATGTCCTAATGTTTGTGTCATAAGGTACCTGAGTTTTCATTATTAAATTTACGCTTAGTACCATGTGATTCCACATTTAGGGTTTCAATATAAGAAACATTTATAACAAACATATATAGATTGTCATAAATTATAAGTGAATCGGTTCCAACAATAGTAGATTAATAGATAAATTGGAATGATCGTTTCCAAACCAACAATAATAACCTAATTTGTCCAAATGAGAAATAGAAATCAAATTTTGTCTAAATGGCGGTATAACAAAAGTATCTATTAAGTCTAAATAATAACTAGTGCTTAACAACAATCTAAAATGCCCTATTGCTTCCACTTCAAACGACTTGCCATCTCCCACAAAAATGTATCTTTCAGTATCACTTGACTTTTGGTAGCTTAGGCAATCCTACATTAAAACACTGATGTTAGTAATGGCACCGGAGTCTAACCACCAAGTGTTTCTAGGTACTGAAGCTAAATTTACTTTAGAACAGACGAAATTTAAAAATATACCCTTTTTCACACGCAGGTATGGTACTTAGGACATTCTTTCTTGATATGATCAGACTTGTTACAGAAGAAACAACCTTTCTTGTCATAATCTTTCTTTTGTTTCTTCACATAAGGACCTTTAGTAGCCTCATTCTTTCTTTTGTTGCCCTTATATTTAGAGGTGCTTGCCAAATATGCACTTTCAGCTTTGTTTTGCTTCAATCTCTCTTCCTCTTGAACACAGTAAGAAATGAGTTAAGAGTTCATTTCTCTCTTTGACAATTATAATTGATCTGAATTGACTGAACTGGTTTGGAAGAGATATAAGCACTAAATGCACAAGCATCTCATCTAACAATTTAAGATTAAGTGCCTTCAACTTTGATGCAAGATTAGACATTTCCATGATATATTCCCGAACATTTCCCTTGCCTTTATACTTCATGGAAATCAAGCTTTTCAAAATTATACTTGTTTCTGCCTTATCGCTTTTGGCAAAGTGCTTCTCAATCTCGTCAAGATATTCCTTAGCTTTGGTGAGACACTATTAGACACCGCACCCCTAAAAGCCTCAGTATGTCACGCTTGATGATCATATTTAGCTCATGCGATTTGAGCGATCCCATTTCTCATATTTAGCTCTCTCTTCAGAGGAACTAGTATCTGTAGGAGCAGTGAGTTGCTATATCCTAATCACAAGATTTAGATCCATGCAGCCAAAAACAATTAGAATGATCTCCTTTCAATTCTTAAAAGTTATACCATTAAGGATCGATACTGAACTTAACTTAGCAGAAATAGTAGCAACATTTGCTGAAAAGAAAACATAAAAATTATAACATAAATAACATACTCATTTTGAATTAATTAAAATAAATGGTAAATCTCATCTAAAGATACTTAGTGTAATAACAATATCAAGTTTTTGACAGTAATATTATTTGCAAGTGGTACTCTTACTGTCTTAATCAAACACTAATAATAATACATGACAAATAATAAATCTATATTTGGATCGATTTATTATATGCACGAAACATAACAAATAAAACATTATAATTATTATGTGTTTATTATCACAAGTAAATATATAATTTGTTAAGTATAAATCTTTCTTTGGGCCGATTAATACTCACATAAATATACATATTTATACTTTATTTAATGCCTCAATAATATCTCAATATTTCAAATAAAATTAAATTTAAATAATAGAGGTCATTTTAGTGACATATAATTTAAATTTAATTTAATTTAAAATAATAAATATTAACAGGACCCATATAATCCAATTAAATTAATATTATAAAATAATTTACTGAATTTATTTTATCCAAATAATAAATTTAATGGATTATCATTAATGGTTAAAAAAAACCGTGGTAGTACATTTGCTCTCCAAACCGCACAACAAAACATGGTTTTTTTTTATTAAATATATCAAAAACTGAAATTTGAAATCACGTAGTTTTCTCACACCACGTAACTTTCGAAAACGGTTCATAATTTCTCTCAAACCACAACGTAACATTCTAAACAGCTGTTCATCGACGTCAAACTGTGTAAATGTTCATCATCTTCCAAAACCGACACAAGTTTCTAATACCGTCGCCGCCACTGTCCCTTCCGGCTGAACCCCATCAAACGACGGCAGCCCATAAGAGAATGATCACTGCTGTGCCGTCATTGCCCCCTAATATGTCGATAAATCGCTGGAGCTTTTATATATAAAAGCTCCTCTCTCTCTCTCTCTCTCTCTCTCTCTCTCTCTGCGCGCGCCCCATCAAACAATTTTGTTGCGGTTTCGTGCGGTGCTCGTCCACATTATCCGAGTGGCATGGAGACACGTAAAGGGTTTAGGGAAAAACGCACTTTCCCTAAACCTCTACTACTGTGAGCCCTAGCAGAAGCACCCCCGCAAGCCCGACGCGAGCCCTAGCAGAAATCGCGATTCGCGAGCTCTTCCTCTCCCTCTCTTCTCCATCTCCTGCCGCGATCGCACTTTCCCAAACCTCCCTCTCCCTCTCTTCGCCATCTCCTGCCGCGATCTCCTTCCTCTCTTGAAGTGACATCTCCTACCGCGATCCGCTTGTCGCCAGCCATCTCCTGCCGTGAGCCGCTTGTCGCCAGTCATCTCCTGCTGCGAGGATCCTCTCTTGCGCTAACTCCCTAGCAGAAGAAGCGTCGGTCACTCCCTCTCCAATGCCTCCCTGCGGCGACCCGCTACCTTCCCGGCCTCGATTTGGGATCCACGACAACGCCTCCCTACGCCACGATCAGCCCCCGCAGAAAACTACACAGCTAGGTTTTCTCACGCCTGGAAAATCCTTCGCCGGTAAAATTTTTTTTTCCTGAACAGCTGGATTTTTTTTCTCGAAACAGTACTGCTTTGGAATGTTGATATACCCTTGTGTATATGAGAATGTGCTATGGAATGTTGAAATAATAAGAAAATTCTAAGTTAGTAGTCCTATAGAAACAATTCAAGTAATATAAACCTGAACAGTGCTATATTTTAGGTGCTTTTGGGCTGATCATGTATCAAGAAGGGCATACAATTCAAGTAATAGAAACATGAACAGTGCTACATTTTACTTATAGTTGTATTCTTAACATTCAATTCCATGTTTAACTTAGCTGATGTTCTGTTAAGACAAGATATATGTGTACCCAACATCCAAGAGTAGCAATTCGTATCTACTAATGTATCTATATCATGTCTATGACTTGATGTCGTATCCATATCAAAATCACTTATGTTTTATTCTGTTAATTGGAACAATTTTTATTTATTTATCTATTGTCAAATATAATGCGAGGGCATCCAGAAATAGAAGAAAATAGATTTGATGATCAGGAATTCATTCCCCAAGTTTCAGATGATCGAAAGTCACAAATTGGAATGAAATTCTTATCTCTAGATGATGCATATTCGTTCTATAACCAATATGCACGAGAAGCCGGATTTAGTTCAAGGAATAGCACGAGCAGGAAAAACAAAATGACAAATGAAGTGACGTGGAAACAAATTGTATGCTTTAAAGAAGGGCATACAGATCTAATGTGACACAATAAACATCCAAATCCTGATCAACAAACAAGGGAAAGAACACGTGACATAGTTAGAACGGGTTGTAAGGCAAATATTGCATTTGTCAAGAAATAGATGGGACCGGATTGGGTTATCTGTAACTTTATAGAAGCGCATAATCATCCGCTCTCGACTCCATTAAAGGTGCATTTGCTACGCTCATATCATAGTGTTTCAGCAGCCAAAAAAGCATTGACAAAATATTTTTCAGAGGCCAATGTACCAACTTGTCAACAAATGTATTTATTAGAGATAGAATATGGAGGCCCTGAATGAGTAGGTTGTACAGAAACTGATATTAGAAACTTTGAGAGAAATCTAAGGGATGATCAAAAGGGTATTAATGCTGAAACATTGATCGAGTTTTTTACATCTGAGCAAGAGAAGAATTCTGCTTTTTTCTTTGCCTATGCGACTGATTCAGATAACAGATTTAGTAGGTGCTTTTGGGCTGATCATATATCAAGAAGAGCATACAGTGTATTTGGTGATGTTATTGTATTTGATACGACTTATAATACCAACAAATATGGTTTGATTTTGGCACCATTTGTAGGAGTTAATCATCATCATCAGACAATTCTTTTTGGTTGCGAGTTTCTTAGTGATGAGAAAACTGAGTCTTTTGTTTGATTGCTTACAAAGTTCTTAGAAGCCATGCCTAAAGGTGCACCAAACATTATCATCACTGATCAGGATCCTGCTATGACAAAAGCTATTGCACAGGTTTTGCCTCTAACAGTGCATCGATATTGTTTGTGGCACATATTGAACAAATTCCGAGAAAAATTAGACCCTTTGAATTTTTGAAACCATTATCACAGCATAAAGAACGTCATTGAAAATTCTACAACACCTGATGATTTTGAGAAGTCATGGGAAGAGACTATCAAGGAAGCTAACTTAGAGAAAAATGATTGGTTGTCCTTGATGTATGAATTGCGACACAGATGGGTCCAAGCATATTTTAGTCATGTATTTTCTGTAGGAATGTCAAGTAGCTAAAGATCTAAAGGGTCACATGCATTTTTCAAGAAATATGTCTCAAATAAGAACTCATTAATGGATTTTATCACATGTTTTAATAGAACACTTGGACACCAAAGATACAATGAGTTAGTTGTGGACCATATTGATATGAATGAGCATCCCAAGGTTAATACAACTTGGCTAATGGAAAGTCAAATGGTTAAGCTGTACACAAAAAAATGGCTGGAGTTTCAAAGTGAAATGACCGAGAGTCATAGTTATTATGTGCAACAGACATTTTTCAGGAGTTGCCTCAGCGGTTTACCACATGATGAAATTTCAAAGTTCCTCTTCCTCAAAATTAAGAGTGCTCACGCATGACAAACAAAGGGATTACATATCATGTAGCTGCACAAAATTTGAGTTTAAGGGCATTCCATGCAGACATATGTTAGCTTTTTTCGTATCAACCAAGTGTTTCATTTGCCTGATACGTATATACTCAAACGATGGACACGGGATGCAAAAGTTGGAACAATATATGCTTTAGGGGAGCAAAATGTCATTGATGATCCAGATTCAGAAAGGTATTTGATGTCCAGGCACTCGAGGTTATCCTATAAAGCTTCAGTGTTAGTTGATGATGCATCTTTGAGTAATGAGAGGACAACCTTCTTGGATGAACAATTCGATTGTATCTATAAAAAAATTCAAGAGATGTCAATTAGTACATGTAGTGATAGAAGTCAAAGGAAAAAAAATCCATTGATGAGACCCTTGGTATTATTGATCCTTCTGTAGTAAGAAATAAGGGATGTGGGAAGAGATTAAAATCATCAAAGGAGAAATTAACATCAAATTCCAGACTTTGTCATGGATGCGGACATTGAGGAGTGTCACATGACAAGCATAACTGTCCCAATTTGCAACAAGGGTATGTGTCGATTCAATTTTCCATTTTTATTATATTTTTTCTTGCAAACAAATTTATTTTATTATCTTTTGTATATGACAGAGTGCCAAGTATTAGATCAATTGAAGATAATAATCATATTAGTCTTGACGACACATATGAACCGGATTTGGGATCTATAGCAGGTACTATCAAAGTTTTAATTTGTTAACTTATAGTGGTTTATTGTTTATTGAGAAAATAAAATTAATAAATTATCTTTATTGTTATAGGTTCTAATAACATGCGCTAGGATGTTGTAGTTATCTATGGTATGGTTGATATATCTATTTTCTTTGTTTCTCTTGCTTGATTGGTTTAGTGCATTTCTTGTATTAAGGTGTTTGTTATTTGGTTTAGTGCATTTCCTATGTGTATCAACAATGATTAGATAAACACAAACTTTTGTTTATGGAAATGGAAAGGACCTCCCTCCTTCTAAGGTATGTTTTCCATGCAGTTTAATGTTAAACATTTCTATCCTTGTTGTTTGTATTTAACTTGATGTGTGTCTTCTTTCAGTGAATCCAGTGTTAGAGAAGAGTTGGCTTGGCTTTGGTTTCGATTGGATGCATCCCCTGTTATATGCATCTTGTAGTGACTAGATTGTGCAGTATGCTCACATTATAGTAGAGAGTTATTTGCTTCTCTGTTATATCCAAAGAGTTATTTCTCATTGGTCTTGAAATGTACACTTCTGCTTCTCTGTTATTTGCATTTTGATTTTGATTTATCATTGCTTCTTTGTTCTAGTGACTAGATTGTGCCCAATGCTCACATTATATATCTTTCTTATATTATTTTTTTTCCCAATTGAATCTATGGATGCTAACTCCCATTGATCTGTATGACTAATCCTTGACATATTAAAACTTAGATTGTTTGAGATTCTGCAATACTTCATTCACTGTTATGTCCAGCCCAAACAGAGAATTTTATATGGTGTTGAATCTTTCTGCTAAAACAGATGTTGTCATCAGTTGATGGTAAAGTTTTTAGCTAATAGTTATGTATCAAACTGAGGCGGACTTCGCAAAGAGTTCTGCTTCATCTGGTCTGTGTCAATGTCATCCTGAATAAATTAAAATTGCAAAAGAAACCAAATTGAGTTGAAACTGAATGACCAATTTAACTAAGACGATGATGCTTTACGATTCCATTTGGAGAAACATTCTACAACTATAACATTCTACAACTATTGGTCAGCGGATCCCACTAGTCCTAAAAGGCTCGAATTAGCTATAGAGTTTGCTGCAGACGAGGCTCTTATTTTGTATCAGTTCTACTTTCTCTTGCTATTGAAAAGTTCCGGTCCCAATTCACCTGTATAGCGTACCCAACATGGACTTTGAAGCTATGGATTATGTGGTTTTCTTGTGTTTGTTTATTGATTGACAAAGTTCAAATTGACCAAATCATTTGAATACTCTGTATACTCATAATTTGCAATATCATATTCATATATGAATTAGGGAAATAGACAATAGAATTCAATCGGCCCATATTAGAACAATAGAATTTGTGAAATCAATATGGAACTTTCAATTACACAAAAGATGATAAGACAAATCAAAACAAATTTATCAAATTTTACAGGTTTTGAGTGCCGATCACGAGCACACTTGTATCGCAAGAGCAAAAACAAATTTATCGAATTGTACAGGTTATGAGTGTCGATCACGAGCATAAAATTGAAACAACTTAATTAGCGAGACAACAATATAATTGTTGGATTTCCATACCAGTATCGACAACATGGAATTTAAACTGATGGCTTGCATCCAAAATTACAAACATTCAACCAGTTACATTACAAAACCAAAAATTACTTAGAGGAATTTTAACTAACAAGATGAACTAACAACACAATCAATATTACGGCTAAGAGAATCAAGTTCACCAATATTGATATCCAAATAAATTTTGGTATATGGATTATTTCCGGATTATGTTCATGAGAAGCATTATGTTCACTTTCAATATTATCAGATGAACTAGTATTGGGTGTCACCCACTTTTGCCATCCATGTTGCCCGCATCTGTAATACTGTCTTCCAGGATTTTTGGTTGATCTAGAAATACAAACCATTGTTCTTTGTCCGCAGTCCCTATGACTTGATGATGCCATGAAATATCAACCTAATAATCAAATTTACATTAATTAGATTAACACAAAATTAAGCAACTTAGAATTTTCTTATTATTTCAACATTCCAGAGCACATTCTCATAGACACAAGGGTATATCAACATTCCAGAGCAGCACTGTTTCGAGAAAAAAATCTAGCTGTTCAGGGAAAAAAAACAACACAACTATAAGTAAAATGTAGCACTGTTCAGGTTTCTATTACTTGAATTGTTTCTATAGGACTACCAACTTAGAATTTTCTTATTATTTCAACATTCTAGAGCACATTCTCATAGACATAAGGGTATATCAACATTCCAGAGCAGCACTGTTTCGAGAAAAAAATCTAGCTGTTCAGGAAAAAAAAACTTTTATCGGAGAAGGATTTTCCAAGTGTGAGAAAACCTAGCTGTGCGGTTTTCTGCGGGGGCTAATCGTGGCGTAGGGAGGCGTTGTCATGGATCCCAAATCGAGGCTGGGAAGGTAGCGGGTCGCCGCAGGGAGGCGTTGGAGAGGGAGTGGCCGACGCTTCTTCTGCTAGGGAGTTAGCGCAAGAGAGGATCCTCGTGGCAAGAGATGGTTGGCGACAAGCGGCTCGCGGCAGGAGATGGCTGGCGACAAGTGGCTCGCGGCAGGAGATGGCGCTTCAAGAGAGGAAGAAGATCGCGGCAGGAGATGGCGAAGAGAGGGAGAGGGAGAGCTTGCGACTTCTGCTAGGGCTCACGTCGGGCTCGCGGGGGCGCTTTTGCTAGGGCTCACAGTAGTAGAGGTTTGGGAAAGTGCGATCGCGGTAGGAGATGGCGAAGAGAGGGAGAGGGAGAGCTCGCGACTTCTGCTAGGGCTCGTATCGGGCTTGCGGGGGTAGTAGAGGTTTGGGAAAGTGTGTTTTCCCTAAACCCTTTACGCATCTCCACACCACTCGGATGACGTGGACGAGCACCGCATTCACACACTCTCTCTCTCTCTCACTCTCTCTCTGTATATATATATATATATATATATATATATATATATATATATATATATATATATATATATATATATATATATATATTCTGCGACTTGAGTAGTCACTCATCCCTTAAAAGTCGCTCAGTCACAGAATCCATATGATGCTAGAAATCAACCTTCGACTTTACCGAGTTCCTTATTAAAGCAGCCCAAAATCTAAAAAAAAACTCGAATCTCATCGATGCCGAAGATGATAACGAGGGAAAAATAGAATAGTTGCATATGTTTATCGAAACAGAATACGTTGATAAATCTATTGCAAATTTTAAATTTATGTATTCTATTCAATTCTTAAAAAATTATAAATTGGATAGATAAAATTATGAAAATATACCAGAATCTATACCATGAGTCGATTTTGGGTAAGATTTTTAATTTACAGATTTCCTTAGTATTTAGAGAGTTTTGTAGGAAACAAAACAAAAAACATCATTTATAAACTGGGACCATAACCCTTATTTATAGGGGGGCTCATTTGAGCTCGTTTAATGTGACTCGTTAAGATAAACAAATCAAGTTAAGCTTTACAATATTCTGTTTGTTAGCTCATGAATATTTTCGTTAAACTCATGAATCAACTTTTAAATAAAAAAAATTAATATAAATTATAATAAGAATATTATAATTTTATTTAAATATATAATTTAGTTTTTAATGAATATTTAAATTTATAATTTCTATTTATTAAACTCGATAAAAGTTCGAATAAGTTCGTGAGCTATGAATATATTTGTTAAATAAAGCTCGAGCTCGGCTCGATTATAAACGAGCCAAGCTCAAACATTCAATAGTTCGATTCGGCTTGGTTCAATTACACCCCTATAGAAGCGTAAATTTATCTATTTCTAATTTGACCCCTCAACAAATTAAAAATTACACATGATATCCATATTAATATATTCATAACAATTAAATCCTTAAGTCATATTTTTAATTATAAATTTGATCATATTAAATTATGACTTAATTGATGACATTAGACATTTATAATTATAATTATACTTCTAAAATTCTTACAAATGTCACATAGCCGAAAGAGATCAGACACGCAGAGTCATACCTGTGTTCGACGGGGCCTGAAGCACATACTAAAAAGTGACTCTTTTGTTATGATAAATAATAAAGTTCAATTTACAAATAACATATATACTAAATATATAAATAAACTAAAAATAAATATATTACATCAATAAAAAATTAAAAAATATTTAAAATAATTATATAAACACTGCTCGTCTAGCTATTTTAGAGATAAAAACATTTATCAAATCTGCATAATTCAATTGTCGAACTCTTTCTTTCTCAATCGATAACATTGATAGCCCATTTAGTGTATCCTATAACACTGAGACCAATGCAGTGCCCGCAGGCAGTAGCAAGGCGACAAGTAGTAACCACCATGCAATTAAGTCGCAATTCGCACAAGCGACTGAGGTAGCGTGTGACAGTCCCGTGCTACGCAATTAAGTCACACGAGCAAAGGCCAACCGCCAGCATGCGTCGAGTGAGATAGCCACTACGAGAATCGACGCGATTAGGTTGCACAAAATGATCATTATTGCATGATTAGGTTACAATTAGTGGCACGTGTTGCAAGATGAAAAAGATGGTCGAAGAAGAAGATCATAATTACCTCTTGTTCTGTGGATCCGTGCCTTGGTGGAAAGAACGTCGAAGAAGAAATCACGTGCAAAGAAGAGCAACAATGGAGAAAAAATTACGTGCAAAGAAGAGTCATGTGTCGGTGTGTGCTAGACCCGACCCCGGGCCGAGTCTGGCCCGGACCCGGCCCGGGCCCATAACCGGGTCAACGGGCTGGTTGCCCGTTGACCCGGTTCGCCGGGTTGAACCGGAACCGGCCCGGCAAGTTGCTGGGCCGGTTCCGGTTCATTGATTGTAAAACCGGCGAACCGCCGGTTAACTGGCGGGTTGAACCGGCGGTTCAGCCGCAAATTTTTTTTTTTTTTTAAACGGCTTGAACCGCCGGTTAACCGGCGGTTCATAGCCGTTGGAACCGCCGGTTAACCGGCGGTTCATAGCCGTTGGAACCGCCGGTTAACCGGCGGTTCATAGCCGTTGGGAGGTTTTTTGGGTATTTTTTTCAACGGTTAGGATCATTTGACCGTTTTTTGATCAATGACTATAATTTAGTGTCCGTTACTATCAAAACTCTATAAATAGAGAGCTCATTTTATCATTTTTCACACACATCTTCTCTACTCTTAATCTCATTTTCGTATTCTCTAATCTCTACACGCTTATGTTTAATTTTAGAAGAATATGGTTTAACTCATAAAATATTTTCAATATCATTAGATAATGCTAGTTCTAATACCGCTTGTATAGATGATCTAAAATTTGTTTGTCAACCTATTATTGGAGGTTTATTTTTTCATATTTGTTGTGTATGTCATGTTTTAAATTTATGTGTTCAAGATGGTTTAAAAATTTTAGAAAGTTATATTAAACCAATTAGAATTGCAATTTCTTATTTATGGTCTCATCCATCTATAATGAAACAATGAGGTAGGTTTTGTAAAAATAATGGAATGAGACCTAAAAAATTTCCACGTGATGTACCAACACGTTGGAATTCAACATACCAATTATTACAAGATTCATTTCAATATAAAGAATTATTATGTTCATTTTTTGCACAAAACACTAATACTAATATATATTTATTTTCACAACAATAGAATATTTGTAGTAGTATTTGTGAAATTTTAAAAGTATTTAATGATGCAACCGAACAACTTTCCGGTGTTTATTATCCCACTGCTCAATTAGTTTTAGAAAATTTTTCTAATATAGTATTAATTTTAAATGAACATATTAATAATGAATCTTTATCTCCTTGCATCTTAGCTATGAAAACTAAATGGGAAAAATATTTTTATTTAATTCCTGAAATTTATTTAATTGCATTTGCTTTAGATCCTAGATTTAAATTAGAAGTTTTACAAGAAATGTTAACTTTATATTATGACGCTTTAATTCCAATTAAAGATTCTTCTTCCCCTGATCAAGTTAATATTATATATAATGTTAGAATTTATTTATATGATATTTATAATCAATATTATGTAAAATATGGAACACAAATTAATATTTCTGAAATTCAACAAATTACTAGTAGTAATTTAAAACTTACAAAAGCACAACTCTTATTAAAAGAACGGACAAAACGTCCACTAGGATCCTCAAGTTCCACACAGGAACTTGAGAATTATTTTACGACTTCTTTTGATTTTAATGAAGCAGATAGCGAAAACTTCGATATCTTAAAGTGGTGGTCACAGAAGGCTCAAAGCTTTCCCGTTCTCTCCGTGATCGCAAAAAAAATTTTAGCTTGTCCAGTGTCAACTGTTGCTGTGGAGCAGACGTTCAGTGCCGGCGGCACCATATTAGATGAACGACGATCAACTTTGTCTCCCGACTCATTGGAAGCTCAAGCATTACTGGACGATTGAACCAGAGCGAAGAAAAGAATCCATGGAATGTAACTTTCAGATGACGAAGTTGAAGATTTTGATACTGAAGGAACAAATACGACAGGAACAGGAAATGGACGTGAATGAAAATGTAAAATGATAAAAATGTAAAAGAACTACGTGTGCTTTGATTCCCCTAAAGGGATACGTAGGCAACTTAAATAAGTGCAAGCCCTTTTTTCAATAAATTTTAATTTCTAATTTTTAATTTTTAATGTTTAATGTTTAATGTTTAATTTTTTATTTTTTTTAACATATTAATCTTGAACCGTGGCAAACCGTGATGAACCGTGAACCGAACCGTGAACCGGCAGTTCTGAACCGTGAACCGTAACCGTCTTGGGCAGTTAAGGTTAAGGGTCGACCTGCCTGGAACCGTCGAACCGGCGGTTCCGACCTGTCGAACCGTCGATTCCGAATCGTGATTAGATCTAGTGTGTGCCTCAGAACGGTGAGAATAGGAGAATAGGTTTAACGACAATTTAAGGTCCATGCCTCTCATTTTTTTAAATATAATTAAAAAATGAGCCTTTTATTGAACCGGACCCTGAGATAGTTATCTCTCTGACCTCATGGAAATTACGACTGTGCAGACACATGATGATGAGATAGAAATTACTTTGAATTAGATTTTCTAAAAGTACTGTAAGGACGCGTTAGAAATCGACGTATGAGTTTATATTGTAGAAGGGATAAAACCGAAAAATCATTTAAATCAGTATACCCCTTGGAGCATTCTCATGGGTAATTTAAAAATTTATCAAAACTACGTGTGCCCTTTTAAAATTTCTGTTAAGAATTAGAATCAATCTGATTTTGTTGTTTTTTTGTAAGAAATTTATGGAGTTGACAAATCCTTTTGTCAATTCACAAGTTGGAGAAAAGGATGTCGAGTCCTTTTTTGCGTGGCAAGACGCTTCAACAAGGATTCGTCAACTCCTCCTAGCTACAAGAGAATTAGCTCTTCAAATACTGATTGAATCGACCATTATTAATCCTTTTGTTTCGGAACCTTTGTATTGCATTCTAGTATCGAACAACTATAAACTTGATCTGCACTCATCTATTATGTTGTTGTGCAAAGAGAGGGCAATACCTTTCAACCTTTCTGAACCGCGGAAGAAGAGGAAGAGAGAAAAGATATCGCGCGGAACAACAAGACAAAGACGCACAAAAGAGAGCAAACACCAGGAAGGAGAAGAAGAAGAGAAAGAAAAAGAGTTACCGTGGTTCGGCGACTTGCCTACTCCACGAAACGGCCGAAGCTTTATTAGAATTCTCTTCTACACAAGAGAATCACATCTAATGATTCTTGTGTTGTCTGATCTACAATGGGTTTACAATGATCCCTATAAATACTGCTAAACCCCCAGACCCGGTAAAAACGTAACAGAATTTGTTATGAAAAACATAACAAAATTCTGTTATATAAAATCTTAACAGAATTTTATTACGAAAAATCTTAACAGATTTTTCTTCCATGACATCCCTTCATCCAAATATGAGCCACTCGTCAACAATCTCCACCTTGGCGAATATTCACCCCTTCGAAGAATACGAATATCTGGACAAAACTCCATCTGGATCTCTGGGTCTGGGCTTCCTTCCTCTAGCATCTAGAGATATGGATCAAGTTCAAGCAATGCTTAAACTTCTTTGTGGTCACTGGCTTTGTCAGCATATCTGCAGCATTGTCTGTAGTGTGAACCTTCTCAAATTGAATTTCCCCGGAAGCAATCAACTCTCTGATCTTGGGAAACCTCACATCAATGTGTTTGGTTCTCGCATGATACACCTGATTCTTCGCCAAATAGATAGCACTCTGACTATCGCATAACAACTTGACTCCACCTTGCTGAACACCCAGTTCTCTGACCAACCCTGTAAGCCATAAAGCTTCCTTCGCTGCTTCAGCTGCTGCCATGTACTCGGATTCCGTAGTAGACAATGCAACAATAGATTGTATCATAGATTTCCAACAAATAGGTCCTCCTGCCACAGTGAACACGTATCCTGTAGTAGACCTCCTGTTATCCTGCATAGTCTGCATCTACGTACCCAGCAACTAAAGGATCTTCCGGTTGTCTACTGAACATGATGCCATAATTAGTTGCATTTCTCAAGTATCTGAAAATCCATTTCACTGCATCCCAATGTGGTCGACCAGAATTTGAGAGAAACTTGCTTATCATACTAACTGCTTGCGCCAAATCTGGTCTCGTGCAAACCATGGCATACATCAGACAACCAACTGCACTGGCATAAGGAACCTTTGACATCTCTTGGATCTCGTCATCCGTCTTTGGACACTGTGTACTGGATAACTTGAAATGATGCGCCAGGGGTGTGCTCACCGACTTTGCATTCTTCATGTTGAACCTATCCAACACCTTCTCCACATAGCTACGTTGAGACAACCATAATCTCCCTGCAACTCTATTCCTGTGAATCTCCATCCCAAGAATCTTCTTGGCCTCTCCCAAATCTTTCATGTCAAATTCCTTGCTCAGTAGCCTCTTCAATTTGTCAACCTCTCTCATCTTCTTCGCAACAATGAGCATGTCATCTACGTATAGTAGTAAGAAAATCAGTGATTCATCTTCAAGGCCCTTCACATATATGCAGCAGTCATACTCGCATCTCCTATATCCGTTTTGAATCATGTATGAATCAAAACGTTTGTACCATTGCCTAGGAGATTGTTTCAGTCCATAGAGCGATTTCTTCAACTTACAAACCAACTGCTCTTGTCCGGACTGACTAAATCCCTCAGGTTGTGACATAAAAATCTGCTCCTCCAAATTTCCATGAAGAAATGCCGTCTTCACATCAATTTGCTCCAAATACAAATCGTGATGTGCCACCAAAGCCAATACCGCTCTAATTGGCGTATGTCTTACCACTGGAGAGAAAATTTCTTCATAGTCAATCCCCTTTCTTTGTGAATATCCCTTTGCTACCAACCGAGCCTTAAACTTCACTTCTTCTCCCTCTGACATTGCTTCTTTCTTCTTGAATATCCACTTGCACCCTATAGCTTTCTCTCCTTCAGGAAGTTCCACTAGATCCCACGTTTGGTTCTTATGCAACGACTCCATCTCCTCTGCCATAGCACCCGTCCACCTGTCCTTCTCAGAGCTATGTATTGCCTCCTGAAAAGATGTAGGGTCTCCGCTACTAGTGGTAAGTGCATAAGATACCAAGTCTTCGAATCCGTATCTAGTGGGTGGTTTTACGACTCGTCTCGTTCTACCACTAGCTATAGTGCGATGCTCCATGTGCTCTGAGCTAGAATCATCGAAGTCATGAGTCTCTAGCTCCACCTGCACAATATCTTTCTCTTTGTTGCTTTGTGGTGTTTCCTTTCCTTCTTCCTGAGTACGTTGTAACATAGCTTTCTCGTCAAACACCACATCTCTGCTGATCACCACCTTGTTTGCCTTAGGATCCCAAAGCTTGAAGCCTTTTAACTCCTTTCTGATAGCCCAGAAAAATGCATTGCTTTGACTTTGCATCCAGCTTTGATCTTTCCTCACTAGATATATGCATATAGGCTGGACATCCAAAAACTCGAAGATGAGAGTATTCTACTTGATTCCCTGTCCATACTTCCTCTGATACTTTGCCTTCTAGTGCTGCCCTTGGTGATCTATTAATGAGATAACATGTCATGTTAACTGCTTCCGCCCAGAAATTCTTTGCAAGCCCTGCATTCAGCCTGAGACATCTTGCCTTCTCAATGATTGTCCTGTTCAACCTTTCCGCTACCCCATTCTGCTGAGGTGTCCTGCGAACCGAGAAGTGCCTCATTATCCCATGCTGCTCACAGAATTCCTGAAACTTTGAATCTGTGTACTCAGTCCCATTATCTGACCTAAGGCATTTGATCTTCCTTCCGGTCTGGTTCTCTACTTCAGTTTTCCACAATTTAAACTTTGCAAAAGTTTCTGACTTGTGACGCATAAAGTATACCCATACCTTTCGTGAGAAATCATCAACTCACAAAATACAAGTTCCTCCACGTGATGCTGATCGGTCCCGGAGATCCGTATGACGTAGTTGAATCCTCCGTCTTGTTTGTTGCTGTCTTAAATTGCACTTTGCTCTGTTTCCCAAGAACACAGAATTTGCAGAATTCAAGCTTGCACGTTTTGACACCCTTCAACAAATCTCTCTTGTGAAGTTCTAGCATCCCACGTTCACCCATATGCCCTAGCCGCATATGCCACAAGACAGTACTATCTGATTCAGACTCCACCGAGGCGACTCCACCTACAACTGTAGTCCCTATCAACTTGTAGATGTTTCCTGCTACCTTTTGTCCTTTCATTACCGTCAGAGCTCCCTTGCTGACTTTCATCACCCCGCTCACTGATTTGTAATTACAACCAATACCATCCAGTGTGCCTAGTGAGATCAAGTTCTTCCTTAGCTCTGGTATATATCTGACATCACATAAAGTTCTGATCACACCATCAAACATCTTGATTCTGACATTCCCTATGCCGATAACCTTGCATGATGCATCGTTTCCCATCAACACTGAACCAGAATCCACTGCCCTATAGGTGTCAAACCAATCCTTGTTTGGAGTCATGTGATATGAACATGCAGAGTCTAAAATCCATGCATCCATCAGCTGCTCCGAACTTGACATAACTGATAGCATATCTCCATCACCGCTTTCTGAATTTTCTTCTTCAACTATGTTTGCAGACTTTGCCGAACTACTTTTGTTCTCTGCAACATATTTCTTTATCTCTGGACAATTTCTCTTGATATGACCTTTACCTCCACATTTGTAGCACGTGATCACCTTCTTCCTTCTCGACTTAGAACGAGTCTTGTTGTTGTTGTCATATCCATGTCGAGATTTGCTCCTACCACGCTCTTGGTTGCTATTTACCACAAGTCATTCTCCTTGAGAAATTTCATCGCTTGTTTTCTTCCTTTGGTGAAAACCTAGCAACGCACTTGTGATTTCCTCCAATTTGAGAGTTTCCTTACCCCACATCAAAGTAGTAACCAAATTCTCGTACGTAGGAGATGAAGGTAGAGAATTCAACAACATCAGCGCCTTGTCTTTGTCTTCGATCTTCACATCAACCCGCTTCTGATCGCTCATAATCTGGTTGAATACGTTGATGTGTTGGCTCAGATTGATTCTTTCTGTCATCTTCAACCTGAATAATTTCTGCTTGAGATACAGCTTGTTTGTCAATGATTTTGACATGTACCGGCTTTCCAGCTTTTGCCAAACTGTCACCGGTGACTCCTCGTCCATGACATGGTACATCACGTCATCCGTAAGACAAAACCTGATTGTTGCTACTGTCTTCGCCTGAAGTTCTTCCCAATCTGATTTCTCCATTCTTTCCGGTTTTCTTTCTCCTAGCGCCTTCACCATGCCTTGTTGCACCAACAAGTCCTTGACCCTTCTCTGTCATAATCCAAAGTTTCCGGTTCCGTCAAACTTCACCATATCAAACTTCGCAGAAGTCGTCCTCGACATGTTGAAGAAATCTGTCAAAAACCTGGAGCTCTGATACCAATTGTTGTGCAAAGAGAGGGCAATACCTCTCAACCTTTCTGAACCGCGGAAGAAGAGGAAGAGAGAAAAGAGATCGCGCGAAACAACAAGACAAAGACACACAAAAGAGAGCAAACACCAGGAAGGAGAAGAAGAAGAGAAAGAAAAAGAGTTATCGTGGTTCGACGACTTGCCTACTCCACGAAACGGCCGAAGCTTTATTAGAATTCTCTTCTACACAAGAGAATCACATCTAATGATTCTTGTGTTGTCTGATCTACAATGGGTTTACAATGATCCCTATAAATACTGCTAAACCCCCAGACCCGGTAAAAACGTAACAGAATTTGTTATGAAAAACATAACAAAATTCTGTTATATAAAATCTTAACAGAATTTTATTACGAAAAATCTTAACAGATTTTTCTTCCATGACATCCCTTCATCTAAATATGAGTCACTCGTCAACAACTGATTGAATCGACCATTATTAATCCTTTTGTTTCGAAACCTTTGTATTGCATTCTAGTATCGAACAACTATAAACTTGATCTGCACTCATCTATTATGTGATATATATAAACAAACTATTTGTCGACACTCCCAAACTGACAGAGAATCAAAGACACCGATCGTCGGGTCCAATTGAGCAGGAGATACGACGTGGAATGAACAGATAGGAGGCGACGTTGCTCTGGCATTTACTCCACTGCACTCTCGATTTCATGTCTCTTCTCTTCTCTTCTCAGGACACTGGAGCAGTTCCCTCGCCGACTCCTTCCCATGTCATGGCAGCGCATTAACTCCACTGTTTTCCCTGGGCAAATCAATATCATCCAGCAATCCCACTGTTTTCTTTTTCCCTTGCGTTTTCTTACATTTCTTTTTCTGTGTTTGCGTCGTCCTCATGCTCCCCCATCTCATTTAATGAGCCACCGGAGTTGTGTTCTGCTGCCTGCTCCCAGACGCATTATATCCCCCTCCCCCTCTCATTTATTGCCCAAGATTCGCAGAAGCTCATAATACACCCCCTCCTTTTCCCTCCTCCCTCTTCTTGCTTCGCTCTTCTGCTGTCTGAATTCGTTGGGAATGGGAAGAACTCCGTGCTGCGACAAGCAGGGGCTGAAGAAGGGGCCGTGGACGCCTGAGGAAGACAAGATTTTGGTCGACTACATCAAGGCCCACGGCCATGGGAGCTGGCGATCCCTCCCTAAGCTCGCAGGTCCGTTACATTCTCCGCCGCCTCCTTAAAAATCAAATTTTGCTGTAAAAAGGTTGTGATTTTTAGCTCACTGAAATCATTAATGGCAGGCCTGCTTCGGTGCGGGAAGAGTTGCAGGCTGCGGTGGGCAAACTACTTGCGGCCGGACATCAAGCGCGGCCCCTTCACCGTCGAGGAAGACAAGTCCATCATCCAGCTCCACGCCATCCTCGGCAACAAGTATACATTTCAATCTCTTCTTCGTCTTCTTCTTCTTCCTCCGTGTTTTTTTTATTCTGGACGCACAGTGAGGATGAACTGATGCAGAGTACGAAAAGTATTAATAAATGCCATGGCGCTTGGACTTTCTCTGTTATTTGTCTACTTTTGGTTGTTTTTATCTGATTTGATTCGATCCTTGCGAATTAATTGAGGTCGTGTTGTAACATCTGGATTAATGGCGTCTCCGTGTCGATCTGGATTTTTGTGTGTTTTGTTCTCTTTCTAATGAGCATTTCGCCGAGCAGGTGGTCGGCGATTGCGGCGCAATTGCCGGGACGGACGGACAACGAGGTGAAGAACTACTGGAACACCCACCTCAAGAAGCGCCTCCACCTCCAACGCCACCAGCACCACCTCCTCCCGGCTGCCACTGGTATCGGCGGCAGCCACATGGCGCAGTGGGAGAGCGCCCGACTTGAAGCCGAAGCGCGCCTCTCGCGCGAGTCGCTCCTCTTCTCTGCCAGTGCCTCCGCCGTCTCCTCCTCCCCTGCCTCCGCCATCGATGCGGCGCCAGTGGCGTCCTCCTCCCAGCCCGAGGACTTCTTCCTCCGCATTTGGAACTCAGAGGTCGGGACCTCCTTCCGGCAGCGGCGCCTGCCAGAGGAGGCGGAGAGCAAGAGCTGCGTGACATTCGGGCCACAGCCGCCTCCGACGGCGGCGGCAGCGGGGATGGACGTGGACTCGTCGGGGTCTAACGAGGTGGTGGCTGCGGAAGAGATCTCCGACGAGGCGTACCAGCTCTACCTCGACTTCACCGGCGACGATTTGGGGATGCTACACGGCCAGCTCTCCGCCCTCTTCGCCGCCGACCTCAACGATTCCTGCTTCGACTCCGCCTTCAAATGACGGGTAGGCGTGCCATCCATAACCGACACCGAAGTCCAAAAAAAAACAAAAGAAGTCTTAGATTTTTTTTTTTTTTCCGTTTTAGTGAGATTGTACGCTCCTAGATCGCCCGCGATCTCAGATTTTTGTGATGCTCCTTGAAAAAGATGACCTTTTTGGCATCGTAAATGGAGGCCTGAGGCGTTTCCTGTAAGCCATCTCGGCTTTTGTTCATCTTGTGAAGTGTAGTCGTTGTCGATATTTGAAGTAATATGTACTCATTTAGTTACTGCCAATCAAATTTCTAGAAAATACTATATTAACAACACTATTCGCCAACTTCAAGATCACACACGATTAATAATGCTTTAATATTGCATTGCATGCCTCAACACCTTAAATCATTCCGATCAGATGATGATGGCGACGCCGGTTTATTATTGGTCAGAATTTTTGATCAATTAGAAATTTTTATGTTTCAATTATAATACATATATATATATATATATATATATTATTAAAATATTCATATATACACATATATGTATATATTTTAGATGATCAAATTTTTGATTATTTAATATTATCCTTAGTTCAATTAGTTAGAAAAAGCTGGAAGATGAAATGAGCGTTTTGAAAATCTATTTAGCATTACCCTTAGTTCAATTTGTTAGAAAAAGCTGGAAGATGAAATGAGCGTTTTGAAAATCTGCACTAAACGTGCGTGTACAGGTCAAAGGTGGAGAGAGACAGAGGTAAAAAGATTGATGAAGGTGGAAGAAGTGGCAATAAATGATGGATAGTCAAAGGTTGAGAGTGCAATAAATGGACGGTGGAATTTATGGCATGATTTGGGCATTTACTTCACTCACTGCCATCGGATTGCAACAACAGCAGCAGCAGTAGCTGGGGAAGCAGAGCATTTAATGCGACGACAAGGTCACGTCGCCACCACTCCCATCATCATTTCATATCGTATCGTATTGTATCCTCCTCAAAACTATTTCGCCTCGCCTAACACTTTATTCATTTACTTACCAAATGTTTAGAAAATAATCATATGGCGATGGGCGAAGAGCTCCAACAGACAGGATTGCACCCGTCGGATGACGCTGTTCAATTGGAAGACATCATCAATCAGTGCCTCCAACTGATGTTTATTTATTATTTATTTATTTATTTATTTTAGGGCTTCCTTCATGGAGAATGTTTTTGGCGTCATTTAATGCATCGAGTCGGAAAAATGTTATGTGTCTTTCCGTGTTAATAAAAATTCAGTTCAATAGAATCGATCAACTTTAAAATTGCGATTCAGTTTATTTAAAATTTTACTATTTTTTTAAAAAATAATTAATTTGATTAATTTAGTTTAGGTTTCATTTTAAATTTTATTATTTGGTTAAATCTAATAGGTTGGATAAATTAAATTTTTAGAACAAACTGATTTTTTTTTGTACTTTATTTTTAAAACGAAATTAAATTTTATTAAATAAAATTAAATTTTTACATCTTAATTAAATTAATTCAATTTAAATTTTGTTATAAGTTTTGTCAGCTTTTATGTTGTTTTCTTTACCATTGGAAAAATTCTATCGCGATGCGTCGGAAAGCTCGAGCATCCGTAACTAGACACGAGTAGAAAAAGAAAGCACAAGAGATTGACATCATTAACTCCATATCAATTTCTTACATTTAAATTGACTCAATGCATTTGAGACAAAATCACAAACAATACCAGGAATCTTGCAAAATTTCAATGAAATAGTCGAAAACACAACACAAAAATACAGTAACATAGCTGGCAAAACTTGATAGAAGGTTAATTAATTTATTAATTTATTTTCAATTTAGTTTGCTTGGTTGATGGATTGAAGAATCAAAAGGTCATGACCTTCATAAAGCTCTCTCTTTAACGATGTCAAGGCTCATCTCGCTTGGATCAGTGGCCTGCAACTCAACTTGAATGCCGTCGAGTTCTCTCTTGAATCTATCTTTGGAGCTAGCATATAACATCTTACTCCTCACTCTTGATGCATCCGGAGCCCTATACTCAAAATAAATGAAGATTTTTTTTGAATCAAACTCAAATCTAATTTCAAATTATTATTCAAGAATAGGTCATTTGCTATAGAAGATTTTGATGGACTGATCATATTAACATTCTCGAATGAATTGTGACCCTCAAGCCGCTCCAACTCGATTGATTTGGCTTTTAAAACATTATTGAATATTATGTAGCTAGAGAAAAATGAATTTATGATACACAAACATCTTGCTTCTTACCAAGAAATGAAGAAGATCTTGCTCTTTTGGCAATTTTCATCGGTAACAAAGTCGAAATCAAAAACAGCATAGCGGCACTCATTCGGGGGAAAGGATGTTGTGAAATCATCATAGCTCTCGCCGGGTTTGCCTAGCTTCTCCACCGTGACTTGTTGTAGTGCCTCATCAATCTTGAAGATGATGAAACGGAAATTCCTCTTGGCTTTCAGCTCCAAGAATTTGAGCTTGCACTCATCATTAACTGCCATTCCGGACGCCGAGTTTGCCTTTGTGACAGAATTAACAAGCAATTAAACTTTATTACGATAAAATAATAAAACATCTACATGAATGAAATAGCAATGAAAAAGATAACAATTGCAATGCATTTGTTCCAGATATTTTATAAGCATTTGATTGTCTCATTAATTCTCGAAATTATGCATTAACTAAAATATAGATCCATTAGAAGATCAAAGGAAGAGGAGCCTTTCAATTACTTACCATGAGGAAATGAGGAGGTCCGACGAGAATAATCGAGGTGAAAGGAGAAAGGGAGAATGGTGATGGGGGAGGGAGGAAGAGAAGGGGTGGTAATGACTTATTGATACAACTACAGAATTGTGAGGGAGGGAGAAAAATGTGGGGGAGAGAGAGAATTGTTTGAAGAGAGAATTCAGGGTTAGCCTTTCTTTGCTCTCGTCTCGTCCATTGGATTTTTTTTTTTTTTTTTTTTTTTTTTTTTTTTTTTTGGAGCTCTTCATTTTAATTGCTAAAATCCATATGGTGGATGAATTACATTAGACCATTATTAACTTAGAATATCGCTTGAAGAGTTGATGGTTTGACCTGCTCAACTATCATCGTTATTCATTATTTCTAATCACATTGCAAAAGATTTTTGATAAAAAATAATAATAATAATAATAATAATAATTAACAAGGGGTGGACATGCTTAATCTGAAATGGTATCTGAATTAATTCAAACGAAGACATCTTATTATTCTTGTGTTATTTTGATATCCTCTGTTAATTTGTTAAAAGTGTAGCATGTAATCAGAAATGACGAGTAGTTGATTCCTGTAACTGTAAACCATGTTCATAGCAAAGCTTCCAGTATAGAACATAAGCTACATACATTCTTCAAATTACAGTACTCCGTTTGATCAAACAAAAACACTTCATTTCAATCGTTTTTGTGGTTGCAGTTAATTTATCTCCTCATTCCAATCGCTTTGGAAACTGCTACTTCAGGTGCAAATTTGAACAGCTGATGAAATCTTTAATAGAGTTCCTTCGACATTTGATGAGTTGCTCATGAAGGCATCCAATTAATGCCGGAGCTCATTGATATCTTTGTCAGTAAATACCGTCAATATGACTTCAACTCAAATCAAAGTTCATTTATTGGCATCATATGATATGATGGTTATTCTAGTCATTCACAACAGGGAACTATCGGATGAAAATAGAAACTTCTTTCTTTATAGATACATGACATTTCCTTCTTGTTTTTCTTTGTTACTTGTGGCTATGAACATGCACAAGACTAGCACAATAGCTTGAATCTTTATATGAAGAACATTTCAACCTTTAAACCTACACCCTGCCGATGGGAGAAAAAGGAGGGGGGTCTAGGGAAAATAGAGGAGACGTTTGCTCTACTCCCTCTTTGGCTTTTCTTTGCTCTTCGTTTTCAACTGCTTCAATCAAATGCCTTGGTTCCTCCTCAAAGAGCAACCACAATGAATTAGAATATAAACTTTGCCTGGTCTTTTCCTGGACGATGGCCGAACAAACTTCAGGGGAATGCAATATGGCAGTGCAGATTGAAAATGCTTGGAGCACAGAGAATTGTGCATGAAAATATACTGAATATTGCCCTTTTTCATCAGCCGTTATTATCAGTGCGGGTAAATTTTCCTTGCTTCCCTGTTTAGGAGTATCAAAAATTGGATGCAAGACGAAATATAAATTACCAAACCAGTGACCTAAAAGTGATGCAAGATGAGAGCAGCTCAAAGACATAAGATGAATTGATCATTTTTCATCAAACTAAACTAACTAGGGAATTGTTATATGAGTGTCCAAAGTATACCGAAGACAATATTTTAACTAATTTATTGTTTTACACCAATTGATATTGATGATTACGATACATTAACCAAATCATTGATCCTAATTTCTTGGCTAGTCAAAGTATATCAACTAGATATGCTCAATGATGCAGCGGTTTTCTGCAACCCCACGTGTCCCGTGTAGTCAAAAGTCATGTTGATCTGTCAATCAAAATCAAGATGGATCAAACATGATCCGAAGGGAATGGGACTAAACTCGGATAAAATTCAGCTTTGGTTGAGCTGACTCCATATATTTATCCCAGAGATTCAAGATTGATTAAGTGCAAGTCTCATCTCTTGTCACCGACTCATCTCTTGACTTAGTTTCAGCGACTAACTCCGATTCTAACTCTATCTCAGTCTTAGCGACGGACTCCAAGTATGACTCCATCTCAGTCTCAGGATTGACTTCGACTCTGTTTTTATCTCAGACTCAACCAATGACATCCTTCAGGTCTTCTAGAGAAGGTCAGTAAAAAGGATCTCAATTTCTAAACCCTACACTAGGTTTTTTCCTTCTCGCATATTACCTCAAGCAAATCCTCATTTTAGGCCCTTTCATCTTGATCACCGACAATCTCCAAAGACAGCGCGCGTCAGCACGTTCGTTGACTGCTAGCTAGACAATCCACGGTATTTGGCCGGAACACTCATAATGAATTATCATAAAACACATGTATCAGTCGATGCGACTATTCATATTTTCTTTTCATTAAAGTATCAAGTAGTTGCAGGAGGAGCTAGGGATCTTACTGAAGAGAATCTCATAACTATGCAAGAAGAAAGTGGAAGTGTACCTTAAGGAAAAGCAACATGGGTTCCTGAAATTCCAATGTCGAACTGCTTATCCAATCATCACCTCTTTGATTATCAAATACAATAATTGGGCAGGACATGTCCCAGCCACCACAATCACAGCCTCCACCAAACCTCCATCTCTCAAGAAGTGAAGACGGGCCAGCTTCATCTGTATTAGGCAGGCCATGATTCCCACTTGGCATAACAACTTCTATAGTAGCAGGATTCATGTGATTCTCGGTTTTCTTTTTCTGATCAATTGGACAACATTTAGCTGCCTTTTGGTCACCTTGCCGGCCAAATCCTTTCTCATCTTTTGGACTTTCCTTCTTGTTGAAGGGAACTTGGATCACGACTGCTGCAATCTCATGTTGTGGATGCAAATCTTTTGACGAGCAAGGGAAAGAAGTTGAAACTTTGGAGTCACAACTATCTAATCCAAGTCTGGACGAATCTGGATACTCCACTGACTTGTTTCTCTCTGGAGTTGCTGTTGGTATTCGATCTTCCACCACATTACTAGAAACAGCTTGGGTTGAATCTGTACAACACTTGGATCTTTCTTCAACAGAAAAGTTCCTTCTTGCTCTTGCAATGTCGTACAACACGAACTCTGTTACAGTTGAGTTGAACAACGATCCATTTTCTCTAACTTCTGAGCATAGATAAAAAGAGACATGCATCTGCCCAATTAATGGAGGCAAAATCTCATTATTGTCTTTAGTCCGCCGACTAGTGTTGAGCTTTTTCTTAGAGCTATGAAATGTGTAAACCCAATTAAATGCGCTATCAGTTTTCCATGTCTTTGCAAATAGGACTTCTTCTGGATCTTGTATAGAAAACTCAAGTGAAGGGAAACCATTCTCTGTATCCAATCTAAGAATTCCATGTAGATGAGCAGGGGATATAGCAGCAGGTACGGACCCTCGTATTAAACATGGACCAGGTTTTATATCCTCTTCTTTTATAGATATCGCATTTAATATAGATTTCTCGGGTACTGCTTTCAGCCCAATGTCAGTGGGATGAACACAAACGCTCCCAGAGTTTTGTGTTGCAGCAGGGAATGAATCTCGCAGAGATTTGGTTTTCATTATTGGATCAAAAATTCTTTTCAGTGGGCTAAACACTGTTTTCAACACACTTGCATCAGCCATGCCATGATCCAAATTCGAAACAGCATGTGATATTTTTGCATTTTCTGACAAGCATTTTGGAAGGGTATTTATTGAATCTCTTGCGCAATTATTTTTCATGTAACTTTCAGGATGAATCTTTCCATAGCAGTGAGACTTTTGTTCCTTGAGTAGATCTGGTTCTAAAGACCCCGGAGCTATGCCTCTAGGAGTTGGTTTGACAGAGTGCAAGCAGATTTCTACAGAATCATCTACAGCACAGCCCTTCACTGGCATAAAGTCTAAGCAAGTGTTATCAGTATTTGGAGGCTTGTTAGGAAGATCACAGAAAGAAGATTTCGGAAACTCTGTGCATCTTGTGCTGATCAAGTTAACTGAATCAGCATTCGAACTGACAAGAGACAGAAACTGCTTATCTGGAAACTGATTGGATTTGCTACCGATATGCTTAGGCACATGATCTACAATCTCAAATGAAATAAAAGCATCATCACTGCACCCAAAGTCTACTTTCCTCCTCCCTTCTCGTTGCTTTCTCATTCTCCTGACCTCCTTAGAGCTCTGATACATGGAACCTCTTTTCACCACTTCATTATCACCATTGGCATTGAGCTTTCTGGAGTTCATGCTTTTATAATCAAGACTTGATGAGTAACTGCGGTTAAATCCTCTCAAATCGCCATCTAACCTATTCAAGTATCGGTATCTGCTCACAGGTAATCTTTTTCTATCTTTCTCTTCTACCTTCTTACTGCTAAGACTTGGTGTGGTAGCAAATTTATGCCTCAGTGTTACTTGAGATTGATTTTGACACTCAAAAACAACACCTTGATCCATAGTAAACATGAACAGCTGAAGAGTTAACAAGACACATTGAATTAAATTGAGATCAGGTGTGAATTACAACATGGAAGGTAATAAACTATAAATAAATGCTACTTGAGACCAAAGTTTTTTCCTTTTTATCAGTCTTAAGCCACTAAACAACAGATACTTTATTTTTCAGATTATTGAAAAAACACCGAGTTTTGAATCATGATCATCGTGATGAATGATATTTGGCATGCAATACCAAATTAACAGTTCAAAAATCATTAGCTACTATTAAAAACGAGAGGTAGAAAGTTTCAGATTTAGACAGCAAGAGGAAGACAGATACCCATTTGGATGAACAAAATGATGAGATTGCAGCAGCAACAGCGATCAGTAGCCGAAGGTGGAGCAAGGAAGAAGAACCCTAGTTCTAAAGTATTGCAGTGAGAAGGGTGTGAGGATATAACAAGGAGAAAAAGAAACGCAAAGGTTGGAGAATAATAAAAGCAATAAAAACAAATGAAGGCAAGATGATATTCCCATATCTTCCCCTATTTATTGTAGCAAAATCATCAAATAGGAAACAATAATCGGATTAATGGCAAATCTCCCAAAATGGACTACAATCATCCAAAATCGGTTTCCATTCCTCTACGGAGGAAATCGAGGGCAGGGAAATGGAGGTTCCCCCAAACTTACCAGATCTGAAATACTCTCCTAGGAAATTTATCGCACAATTTTTACATTGCATATAGAAGAGATTCTTGATGTTTCTGCAAAAAAATAGAATCCAATCTTGCTCCTGAAAACTCGCTCAAGAGGGAGAAACACCTAAACTTTTAAGCGGCATTGCTAAGAAAAACCTCGATCCGCTGTATAAAAAAAAACCCAGTTTTTTCAATTTTTTTTTGTTTGGTGGAAATCAAAGCAATGAAACCCAGAGATCGACAGCTGCATTGAGAGGGGGAGAGTACCAGTGTTCGCCAAACAACAAGAGAACCCCGCTTCTGCCGATGATGGCGGCCGGGACCGGAAAAATCACACGCCGGACGCCGACAATGCTGCAGAAGTCGCTACTTGTACCTCTCTTCGCATGGAAAACTTGGCATTTGTGGACAAATTATTTGCTTCTACTGAACAATCCGATTAGAAAATAGGAAAAAGTGTTGGTGATATATGAATTTTGTCTCTCTTCTCAGGGCCGCCAAACTCAAGCGCTGTAATGGTGCAGCGCTCTCTCTCACACACAATACACACAGACACTGATGACCGATGATGATGAAGCTAATACTTAATTAGTTTCGCAAAGACGTGCGCTTTGTGATCGCTGATGCCAATGGATAGGAAATTATGGGGACCTCCTTTGCTTTCGTCTAAAGAAATCCGGTCTGCGATGAACGACTGCTTTGTCCCCCACCAGGCCAAGCACCATCATTTGACCATGCATCATGTGCTCATGGCCATTCCGCCATGGCCAAAAGCTTTAAAGGTCGGTCAGAGTTTAGCCTTGTGACGACACCATCTAAATTTATGACAACTGCAGAAATTGAAAATGATAAACTAAATTGAACAAGTTTTCACGATCTGAATGGAAAATGTCGTTGTCCCAATAAAAAAAATAATTAATTAGGTTGATAACGTCGACGGATAATGTCGACTTTGGGATGATTGATTTGATTCTATGAAAATTTTTTATCGATCATCAGGATAAATCAGGAAGTGCTCGCAGCAGACAGCCCAGAAGTCCGGTGTCTTTTAGTTGCATGTCCCATTAATGTCGTTGTCTCACGATGGTAGCAAAAGATGGAATCTGTCATCCCAATAGCCCACACGGTCGGCCACATGACTATCTATGAGGAGGTAAATCAGGAAGTTGTAGTTAGCTAGTATAGAGGAAGGTTTTTTTCCTTGACTTTATCGAGATTCGAATCCTTGCCCTATGATAATAACTTTGCTCCGCACTAGCCAACTCTATCATACCCCGAGGACAATATCGTTGTCTCGCGAGTTACATGATGAGGTGGTAGCATTGTATGCGGCTCCAGAGAGCAAACTAAGCATCGGAACAGAACAATAAAACAAGCATGAGATCTACTGGTTTTTGAAACTGTCGAATCAAAGTGAAACAAAACTCAGCCTTGAATTATCTTTATCTCAGTTTGGTTGTGTATAGGAATGTTATAAACTTTTACAATAGAACTCCGCAAATCTTTCAGATGTTTTCTTTGTTGATTTTTTTAAAAATGTTTTTGAGTTAATTGAATTTTATCCATAATCCTAAGTATATTTAATTCAATAGATAGTGATATGTTAGTCGAGTTCTTGGCATATTGTGGTCCGTAAGAGAGAGGTTGCAGTTGACCCACCTGGAAAAATAGCATAACAACGTGGGGTGCTGCTCTGAGAGTTACGGCGTCGGTGCCAAAATCTATTTTAACCGTTGGAGACCACACTATTTATTATTAAAAACTTAGCATAATATTATTTATGCTAATTTGTTTGAATATTACTTACTGTATTTTGCAGTTGTAGATTAACGTCCTAATCAAGAACACTAGTACGGTCTTGTATAAATAATGATCTTGATCTTGTCGACATTTCTTCAAGAAACGTATTGGTTCGAGATTGGATCCGGTCATCCTAATGCAATGCATCCACCCACGGATGGCATTTACTGAATTATACATAAAATCTATCCAAGTAAATATCATCACTTCATTGTTTCAGTATCATAAAGCTACAATGCTCCAGATCAATAATTCGTGATCGAAATATAGCAATTATTTTGGTCGCCAGCGTCATTTCGAGATAGAAATTTCGTCGCTAATTAGTAATGGAATTTATTTTTCATAACTAATTAGTGCGAAATTTAATTTTCATCACTAAAATTACCTCACAACAAACCAAGGCTCAGAGGCTGGGGGCGAACCTGCGGCAGGCCTTGCGAGCACATCACAAGACTGCGACTGGCCTCGCAAGCACACACAACCTTGGTAAGAGTCTGTGGTCTCGTCGAGGTCGAAGGGGAAAGGAAAGGGGAGAAGAGAGGTTGACCTCACGCTGGAGAGGAGATTGCGCCGGAAAAGAGATTGTGTCCGAGGGGAAACAGGACTCGGACGTCGAAGAATAGGGATCGAAGAGGGAGAGGAGAGATGGATCTGTGAGAAAAAAAATCACGATCGAGAAACCCTAATGATCCTAAATTAGTGACGGGCGGACATTTAATTCTGTGCAAAATTAGCAAAGATAATATAATTTTATCGTTAAATAATGATGAAATTTAATTTGTTGTTAAATTAGCGACAGAAGTTTAATTATGTGGCTAATCAAATAGATTAACTATGATTTTTTTTTTTGTTAATGTCGACTTGGCATGGAATATTAATTCAATTGCTAAATTAGCTATCGAAATAATTTCCTGTAGCTAATTAGTCATAGGAATTTAATTTCACAGTTAATTAATAATCAACTTAATTTTTGGTCTCTAATTTAACAATCGAATTAATATTCGGTTGAGTGTTTATTTATTTATTTATTTTAGTGAAAGTACTCACAGTATATTGGGATGTCAAAGTTTGGTATAATTGCAAATACAGTATCTTACACAGTCCGTTAAAGTCATTTCAAGGCAAATGTAAAAGCTCAGTTAATTAACATAAAACAAATTCAATTATTCAAGATGATCAATAATAAGCTTTTATTAATAGCTCAGTTAATTAACATAAAACAAATTCAATTATTCAAGACGATCAATAATAATTAAGCTTTTATTAATGTGTCAATTGACTCTATGAATTGATCGAGTATTATAATCTTCTATAAATTATATCCTCAGATGAGCCCTCAAATAACATAAAGTTTATTCTTTTACGTCTCTTTTATCTTATTGTTTTTCTTCTCTTAACATGCTATCAGGGCGGGGTCATATATTTTCTCTTCCCTCAACATCCTGTTGCTAAATCGTCCCTCAACTTCTTGCCGCTAAGATCTCAACTCCAATTGTGTCGCCGCCATACCTTCTTTCTCATCTACGCTTCTTCCCCCACCGCACGACGCACCAACAACTATCCTCTGCCTTGCTCTTCCCTTAACTTCTTGCTACTGGGATCTCTGCTCCAATCTGCTGTCGCCGTCACCGCTCCCAAGGGCTCTTTATCTTCTAATCTACTCTTCTCTAGCAAGAAGGATGCACAATTTCGATTAACCTTCGTGGAGCAGCTAATTCGCCAACTTCCTTCCTTACTGCTTATATTGAGATTTTTGCTATCGCCATAATGCGTTGATCTTGTCCGAAAGCTGAATCGATGGACGCTGGGATGTGGTGCTCCCGTTGACTGATCGAAGACTCCGAAGACGTAGATTCTTTGCCGTCATGAACCTGCAAATATAGTACCGACCAGGGGAGGGGTTCCCCGGCGATGACCCTCCGACGCTTAAGTTAAATCACTGGCGGAAAGAAGTAAAGAAGAAACGAGAATTGCAGCTACAATAATGAAGTGAGCATACCTCCGTCGAAGTCTGGGGGTCCTTATATAAGGTTCCCCAGAGGCGTGCGCACGCTTCTCGAGGTATGTACGCTCCTCAAAGCATACCTGGAATGGATGTGTCAGAAAAGCGCGCTTTACGCCATACCATAGTAGCACGAGCATATATCTGACGTGACAGTGAAAGCTTCCACCGTACGATTCTCTGTATGACCACACTGCTGACCATGCCTCTTGTCGGCGGCACCGGTCTCTAGGAAGATATCGCCAACCACTCCCTTTGTCCCTTGCTAAGCCGAGCGGGGGAACCGCTCGGCTAGCGCTTCCCCAGGCCGAGCGGAAGGACCGCACAACCAGCGCCTTCCAGACGGTCATCAAGATCAGACCGCTTTGGATGTCCGTTCGGCCGGTAATTTGACATCTAACTCCCCCTTCGCGCGAGGTGGCCCTAACTGTTGGGTGAAAGTCGTGTCCCCTGTTAGCTGAGCGGGATGGCTGTTCGGCCTTCGTCTCTTTCTCTACCCTACCTTATGAGCGTTGGAAACTCGGTGTCAAGCCGAGCTGTCATAGTGCCGGGTCGGTTATTCTTCCCGTTGATCGGGAGGGTAGCAAGCCCGGTCGGACACCTACCATGGATGCTGACCCCTTTGACTTCTTATCGTGCGGGCCCCATCTTACCACCGGATCACGTGCCTCCCCTTCAAGTCTAGTCGAAGGAGGCTGCAAGTCCGACTGACTGGACAAATAGCTTGAGGAACGGTTGGCCGGTCGGCTAAATAGATGGGTGGGATCCCGCTCGATCTATGTAGGGATGATCCCTCTCCCCCGGTCGGCGCATCGTGCCTTTGTACTTGGATACTTTGCCTCCCCGCTTTCGAAGGGGTGCGAGCCTGTCAGCTAACGCTGATGCTGTCTAAATCTCCTCGTGATACGTGCAAATCACCCCCATTAAGGCCGAGCATGTGCCCATTAAATGCTGCCCCGTGGGAGGACGCCATGTGTTGCTGGCGCAGCCATCGCACGTCCGAGGTGATAGCTGCTGATATGACGTTTGGCGGTTTGAATTCAACGATCAGATGCGTACTCCGGTTCCTATGCCCTAGATCGGACGATTCCGCTCAGTTGGACCTTATCTTTATAAAGCCGCCTCGCCGACTTCTGCTCCATTGCCGCTGCCTTCGTGTTCGTGTGCTCCAGCAATCGTTTGCGTTCAATGCTCCGACGATCGTTTGCGTTCAGTGCTCTGGCGATCCCCGACTCTCTCCTCCGGTGCTCCATTCTCCTGTAAGCTTTGAGTTCTGTTCCGTCGTCTTCCTTTCTTGCCTTTTAGCGTTTTCTGGTGTGCCGTCGTTCTGTCCAGTGATCTTCTGCTTTATTTTTTCGGTGATTCCCTCAGCGACACTTTCGGCTTCTCTGTTTTTCAATTATGGCCAGTTCCTCCCAGCCAGTCGACCCGGCCCCTGGTCTCTAGTATACCACCATGGAGACCAGGTTTGATGCGGGCGACGTGGCGCACCTCATCAATGCTTTTGACCTCCCGCCCGACCATGAGCTTGTCCTGGCCGCACCATCCGATCAGCCACACAACCTGTCGACCGGCACTATTTGTTTCTTTCGAGACCAGTTCGTGGCTGGTCTCCGGTTTCCCATGCATCCGTTCATACCGAAGTTTGTAATTTTTTTTCGAATCCCGCTCACCTAGCTCGCCCCCAATTCCTTCTGCTTGTTATGTGGTGTAATCGTGCTATTTAAAGTGCACAACATCCCGTTGACCCCTCGGGTCTTCCACTACTTCTATTACCTCAAACAATCCAAACTGGGCACCCACCTATTTTAATCTCGCATCGGCTTAGTCTTCTTTGACAAGATGCCCTCCTCCAACAAACACTGGAAGAAGTACTTTTTTTTATTTGAGACTCCCCGAGCGGCCCCACTTTCGCACTCAATGGCAGATCGCCCTGCCACCCCCGCCCGAGCTGAAGAGGTATAAGACTCAGCCAGATTACCTCCACGCTGCTAATATGTTGGCCGGACTGAAGTTCAACATTCACAAATTGCTACCAGAGGGTGTAATGTACATCTTCGGGCTGAGTCCTAGCCGAGTGAAGCTCTCGAGCAGCCTAGGTACGAAGTTTCTTAACTTTTTTTCTTTGAATCTAACTGATTCTGTTCTTCTCTTGCAGCTGACATCATGATGCATGCCCAAGCGGTTGGTATAATGAAGGCTAAGCAGGCTGAAATCGAGGCAGTTGCTGCTAAGGAAATGGAGCGACTGGGTTTGACCCTGGTCGGCTCACAAGAGGGGGCATGGCTGGGGAAACTGCAACTGCAGGTGATGGGACCACCGAGCGAACGCCTAGCGTGGAAGGGGCAACCGACCCCGGAGCAGACCGAGAGGTGTTGCCCGTCCTTCCTACTGAAGGTTCTGGTTCTTCGGGCGACGACGTGCTGCTCACCCATAAGAGGCGCCGAACCGACGCACCCTCCCGATCCGCCACTTCGGCCATCCAAGCTTCGGCAAGGGGAGCGTTGCGTCCCCGGCTCCCACAACAGTGGAGGCCACTTCCTCCGATCGGACCCCGTCCCTGGCTGAGCTGCAAGAGCCACTCCCCGTTCGACCCATCACCTCCCTTCCGTCGGCTAGGTGGAGGATAACCCGATCCACCATTTTTCAGTCCTCCCCATTCAAACATCCGGTCCTTCTGCCTCTGCTCAATCGACGCCAGGCGGAAGACGATCCATCGCCGCCACCCTTCGCCTGCCTACCGAGGATCTTCTTGTTGGAACCCCAAGGTTATTTTGGTGTGATCAACAAGTTAAGTTAGGTCCTGCGTTGTTTCTAACCTTGTGTCTAAGTGTGCAGGAGCTTAGGAGCACAGGTACTCGAGCGGAAGACGCAGCTAGCAAGAAGGACGGCCGTCAGGGACGAGGTCTGCGGAAGAGTACAGGGACGAGAAGGAAGTGCGAGGTGGTTCCGAGTCTGGCCGGAGCGGAAGATTGCTCGGGAGCAAGAGACGCAGCTAGCGCAAGGACGGCATGCGGGACGGAAGTCTGCGGATGAGTACGTTGGTGGACGAGAAGGACACGCGCGGCGGTGAAGCCGGAGGGAAGCACGCTCGAGAAGACCGGAAGATGGGTTCGGGTGAGCCCTATTCCGGATGTCGAGATCACCCAAGCAAGCGGAGCAGAAAGACCCGGACTAGAGGCTGAACCGGAGAAGAGAGCACGGACCAAAAGTCAACAGGGTTGACTTTTGGCTCCGGGGCGCCCGGAGCTGTCCGGGGCGCCCGGAACTGTCCGGGGCGCCCGGAACTGACTTTTTCACAGGATCGAGCTTTGACTCGATCCAACCGTTGGGGGATAAATTTTATCCCCCCAGGGTGTCCGGAACCCTTCCAGGCGCCCCGACCAAGGCTATAAATATAGCCTTGGTCCAGAAGCTTTTCAACAATCACGATCATTCTATTTCCAAACACTTGTATGCTTTAGTTGTAGTTAAGCTTCTGTTTTCTGTGCCTAAACGTTGTAAGAGGCTTCTCCGACTGAAGGAATTTTTGAGCTTAATCTTCCTTGGATTAACAACCACATCGGTTGTAACCAAGTAAACTTCTGGTGCCTTGTCTTTTCTTTTATGCTCTTATTTATCTGCTTAATTCATTTTACAAGTTTTAGCTTAATCGTTCGAGGAAGGGTTGTTTGTTTTTAATTGACAGGTTATTTACCAACCCTTCTAGCCGGCCCAACGGTCCTACAAGTGGTATCAGAGCCGAGTACGCCTCAGAAGGACTAACCGCTGTCTGAAGCAACAAAATAATGGCCGGAGCTAGCGACTACCCACCAGCATTCGAGGGGGAGCTTGCCTCTTGGAAGCAACAAATGACGGTATTTCTTAACTCTGATATTGGTACTTCTCTAATAATGAAAACAGGTTATGAAGCACTGAAAGACACGAACGGAGAGAAAATCGGCATACGCCTCTGGAACGAGAAGCAACGTGAAGAGTCCATGGCGAATGCTCGGGCAGAGTTTCACATTCTAAGCGCAATACCAACTAAAGATTTCGACAGAGTCGGAGAGTACAAAAGCGCGAAAGAACTTTGGGAAAAGTTCTTAATGCTCTATGAAGAACCGGTTGAAGTCGTCTCCTCAATAGACATCGAGCCGTCATCAGAAGAATCCGAGACGGAAGAAATTACCAAGACAACCCCAATAGCCGAAGTACATCCCGAGATCGATGAAGGGGGAGAATCTTCGGAAGAAATTAATTCAACAAGGGGAGAACCTACGGCCAAAAAGGTATGGTCTTCATCTTCTGATCAATTAAATGATTCAATCGAAAAATTACCTAAGGAGTCTTTCGAATCAGAAATTGAATCATCGAAAGAATTTTTCGAATTAGAAAATCAATTGTCAAACCTGTCTTGCAAATCAAAAATATTATTTAAAGAATTTTGCAAGTTAGAAATTTTATCGAAAAACTTTTGTAAATTGCAAAACATTTATTCGAAAGAAGTATGCAAATTAGAAGTGTTGTCGAAAACTTTCTTCGAATATTTTTTCGAATTACAAATTACTTTCTCGAAAGAGTTTTGCGATTTAGAAATTGAGTCATCGAAAAAGTGTTTCGGATTAAGAAATCTTTTTTTAATAAATTCCTGCAAATTAGAATTTTTATCACAAAATATTCTTTCAAACGAATCTTGCACATTGCCGAAAGAATTTTTACAAATTAGATTGTCGAAAAATTTTATCAAGTTTATGCCATTGAAATATTTTTGTGAAGTAGAAATTCAAAAAATTATAGAAATTAACATGATACAATTTTTTGCACGTTTAATATTTGTGGCTTTAAATTTGAAAAAGTGTGATTTAAGAAGTGCTAATAAATTGAAATGGAAATTTAAAACTTTTTGATATAAGTATTAAAATAAATAAATACATAGAAAATTCTTTTAATGTTATCAATCTTCCAAAATTTTCTTGCATAAATTTTTGAGCTTAGAAAGTTTTTTTTTTGGTGAAAACTTAGAAATTTTTTAAAAGTTATTCTTTGACTTAGAAATCTTTTTCCTTAACTTGGAAATATGCTTTCTCGGAAAATCATTGAAATAGATTTCTATAATCTTTCTAAGTGTCAAACCCTTAGATTGTTTTTTTTCTCAAACCCCATTTTTATTGTGATTAAAGGGGGAGAAGAGGGAAAGTATAAGTCTAGGGGGAGGTAGAATTCATTCTTTCTATCATGTTGCACGTTATTGAAAATTGAAAATTGAACATTGTTTAATTTTTCATATCTATTTTTGACCCTAGCTTAACTTGGGTTGATCACACCAAAAAGGGGGAGATTGTTGGAACCCCAAGGTTATTTTGGTGTGATCAACAAGTTAAGTTAGGTCCTGCGTTGTTTCTAACCTTGTGTCTAAGTGTGCAGGAGCTTAGGAGCACAGGTACTCGAGCGGAAGACACAGCTAGCGAGAAGGACGGCACGCTGTGCGTCCGAGGGACGAGGTGCTGCGGAAGAGTACACCGGCGGACGAGAAGGAAGTGCGCGCGGTGGTTCCGAGGTACCAAAGCCGGAGCGGAAGATTGCTCGGGGAGCAAGAGACGCAGCTAGCGCGAAGGTCGGCACGGGGTGCGACCGAGGGACGAAGTCTGCGGATGAGTACGCTGGTGGACGAGAAGGGACACGCAGCAATTCTGAGGGACGAGAAGCCGGAGGGAAGCACGCTCGAGAAGACCGGAAGATGAGTTCGGGTGAGCCCTATTTCGGATGTCAGAGATCACCCAAGCAAGCGGAGCCGGAGCAGAAAGACCCGGACCAGAGGCGAGCTGAACCGGAGAAGAGAGCACGGACCAAAAGTCAACAGGGTTGACTTTTGGCTCCGGGGCGCCCGGAGCTGTCCGGGGCGCCCGGAACTGACTTTTTCCCAGGATCGAGCTTTGACTCGATCCAACCGTTGGGGGATAAATTTTATCCCCCCCAGGGCGCCCGGAACCCTTCCAGGCGCCCCGACCAAGGCTATAAATATAGCCTTGGTCCAGAAGCTTTTCAACAATCACGATCATTCTATTTCCAAACACTTGTATGCTTTAGTTGTAGTTAAGCTTCTATTTTCTGTGCCTAAACGTTGTAAGAGGCTTCTCCGCCTGAAGGAATTTTTGAGCTTAATCTTCCTTGGATTAACAACCACATCGGTTGTAACCAAGTAAACATTTGGTGCCTCGTCTTTTCTTTTATGCTCTTATTTATCTGCTTAATTCATTTTACAAGTGTTAGCTTAATCGTTCGAGGAAGGGTTGTTTGTTTTTAATTGACAGGTTATTTACCAACCCTTCTAGCCGGCCCAACGGTCCTACACTTCTGCCATGGCCAGTCACACACCCAGCACCAAGCACTGCCCCTGCCGCCTCCACTTACGGGAGGTGGCCGACCTGAGCCGAAACCTCCGGGCGCACTGGTTGACAACCATCTGGAGATGTCCACCAGGGTTAGTATTTTTAATAAACTAGTAAATTACCTCCGCTCGGCACTAATATTTGTCTGCAGTACTGGGTGGAGAATATCGCCATGTGCCAGCGGCTGGCCCAAGTGGAAGATGAGTTGAAGAGGCTCAAGATTTCTGGAGAAGCCTCTTCCTAGGGACCACCGTCCGCCCGTCTGAAGACCGAGATGGAGAAGGCCCAACGACTCCTCACCGAGGAGCAGCAGAAATCGACTGAGTAGACCAGTAGGTTGGGCCAAATAGGGGCACAGTTGAAGACTTATGATAGGAAGCTTGACCTGACCTCCACGAGGAAACAACGGGGCATCGCCGACTTAGAAGAAAAGAATAAAGAAGCCCTACAGTTGGCCGAAGATCTGAAGAAAGCAAAGGACTACCTATCTGCCGAGCGGGAGAGCCGCTCGGCCAAGGAGGTGGAGCTTCAAAATCAAGTGAAGCATTTGGAAGAGGAGCTGGAGGCCTCCTGTGCTGCCCTGAAGACCTATCAGGAGGCCGAACCGAGTTGCTTTGCCACCTGGAAGCAACAATACCTGCGCTCGGACCAATTTCTGGAGAAGGCAACCAACCGGATCGTCCACTCGTTCGAGCTGGCCATCAACTCCACGCTTGTCTAGCTGAAGGCGAACGACCACCTCCATAAAGCTTTCTCTGACAGGGATGTCAACTGAGTCCAGCTTCTTGAGGGTATTCCCGACGAGGCCTTTGACTGTATTGAGTGAGCGAGGAGTCGATAGTAAACCTTGTTTTTTGTAAGCCTTAACTGTGTTCTTGCCATTTGGCAGCAATCCTTTTGCGTCTTTTTCATATATTGTTTGCTTGCTAAGTATTTGGTTGCGTAGTCCCGATTGGCTGTGGCACCCTCGCTATTATTGAAATATTCGCTTAAGATCATGTCTTTTATAGTCGCCGCTCGACTTCAGTTTTAGCACCTACGCTAAATGATTTTTTAAGGCCAGGGTTTATCATCGCCGCTCGACGGTCTTCAAGACGAGGTTTTTATAGTCGTCGCTCCGACTCTAGGGTTTAACGTCGCCGCTCGGCAGTCTTCAAGGCGGGGGTTGCCACTCCGACTCTAGGGTTTAACGTCGCCGCTCGACGGTCTTCAAGGCGGGGTTTTTATAGTAACGCTCCGACTCTAGGGTTTAATGTCGTCGCTCGACGGTCTTCAAGGCGGGGTTTTTATAGTTGCCACTCCAACTCTAGGGTTTAACGTCGCCGCTCGACGGTTTTCAGAACGGATATTTATAGTCATCGTTCGACTCTAGGGTTTAACGTCGCCGCTCGACGATCTTCAAGGCAGAGTTTTTATAGTCGTCGCACCGACTCTAGGGTTTAACGTCGCCGTTGGACGGTCTTCAAGGTGGGGTTTTTATAGTCACCGCTCCGACTCTAGGGTTTAACGTCACCACTCTATGGTCTTTAGAACGGATATTTATAGTCGCCGTTCGACTCTAGGGTTTAACATCGCCGCTCGACGGTTTTCAAGGCAGGGTTTTTATAGTCACCACTCCGACTCTAGGGTTTAACGTCGCCGCTCGACGGTCTTCAAGGTGAGGTTTTTATAGTCGCCGCTCTGACTTTATGGTTCAACGTCGTCACTCGACGGTCTTTAGGGCGGGGTTTTTATAGTCGCCGCTCCGACTCTAGGGTTTAACGTCGCCGCTCGACGGTCTTCAAAGCAGGTTGGCCGCTCGGCGATAACTTTGTAAACCTTTGCTTTAGTTTTTAATCTTGCAGCCGAAGGACGCAGAAAAAATGAAGATTACATGGTATTAGTTACATCAGCGCACCTTTCACCCAGCTCGGTATGGCTGGAGGTGGTTTGCACTCCTGGGACGCTCTAGCCTTCGCCTGTCCTCGTCCTCTAGGTAATAAGCACCCGACTGAAGCTTTCCCACGACCTTGAAAGGTACGACCCAAGGAGCCTCCATCTTGGTGACATCCTCGACTGGCTTCACCTTCTTCCATACGAAGTCGCCGACCTGAAAAGATCTAGGTATTACCCGCTTGTTGTAGTTCCGACGCATCCTCTGTCGGTAGGCCGTCAGCCGGACGATTGCTTTGGCACGTGCTTCGTCCACCAAGTCCAGCTCTAGGAGTCTTCGCTCGGCATTCTCCTCGCTATACTACTGCAGACGATCAAACTCAATTCCAACTTCAACAGGGACGACTGCTTCGCCTCCATAAACTAAGTGGAATGGTGTCACTCCTGCCCCCTCCTTTGGGGTCGTGCAGATTGCCCATATCACGCCCGGAAGCTCCTCTGCCCAGCTACCTTCGACGTGGTCGAGCCGAACTCAAAGAATTCACAGAATCTTCCGATTGGCGACTTCAGCTTGTCCGTTGCTTTGGGGATATGCTACGGAAGTGAAGGCCTGCTGAATCCCATAGCCTTCGCACCATTCTCTGAGACGTTGCCCGGCGAACTGTCTCTCATTGTCGGAGACGAGCCAATGCAGAATTCCGAATCGGCATATGATGTGTTGCCAGATGAATTTTTGAACCATCTGCTCTGTTATCTTGTGAGAGGCTCGATCTCGACCCATTTGAAGAAGTAGTCTACCGCGACTAGCAGGAACTTTCGTTGGTCGATCGCCATGGGGAAGGCCCCCACTATATCCATGCCCCATTGATCGAACGGGTAAGATACGGTGGGCGTCGTCATCTCTTCTGTGGGTCGGTGCGAGAGGTTGTTATACCTCTGGCAGGACAGGCAGGTGGACACTGTCCGAGCGGCATCCGCCTGGAGGGTTGGCCAAAAATATCCGGCCAGCAGTATCTTCCTGGCCAACGACTGACCGCCCAGGTGCCCTCCGCAAGCACTCGTTGTCTTCTGGTCTGATGCACTTGAGTAGGGGCCGGGAGAAAACTTTCTTGTACAGTTGATCCCCAATCAACGTGAATCTTTCTGCTCTCCTTCTCAACAGGTGGGCTTCCACCCGATCGGACGGTGTAATTCCTGATCGCAGGAACTCTATCAGCGCCGTCCTCCAGTCGTTTGGGAAGGTGAGTCCTTCCATCCGATCGACGTGTGCCGCCAAAGATACATGTTCGATCGACTGCGATATAACAACAGGTGATATGGAGCTAGCTAGCTTAGCCAGCTCGTCTACCACTTGATTTTTCGCTCGGGGTATCTTCTGAATAACCACCTCCCGAAAGTTGGCTTTTAACCTTTCAAAGGCTTCGACGTAGAGCTTGAGTCGAGTGTTGCTTATCTCAAATGTTCCAGTGAGTTGTTGAGCGGCTAACTAGGAATCCGAGTGAATCAAGACCCTGATCGCTCTGACATGTCGAACGGCTTGTAGGCCTGCTATGAGCGCCTTGTATTCAGCCTCGTTATTAGTTGCCTGATATTCTAGTCGAACGGACAGATGCATCTGTTCTTCCTGAGGGGAGATCAATAGTACACCGACTTCGCTCCCTTGCCGAGTGGACGATCCGTCCACATATATCCTCCAAGTGGCTTTTGGCTCAAGATTCTGCACCTCAGTGACAAAGTCCACCAAGGATTGTGCCTTGATGGTCGTTCGGGGCTGATACTATATGTCGAACTCACTAAGCTCCGTTGTGTAAGGTAATAGGTTGCTAAACACTCAAACGCGCAGCAGAAAAACCTATTACCCCAGAAGATCCATGTGAAGGGAAACAAAACTTTATACTAAGTTAGATCTAAAACATGATGAAGTATACCTTTGGTGCGTGTTCACGGACTCCCGACAGCTCAGATCACAATACGATCTCGCGTTTGCGCCTCTACGGTATCCACACGAACAAGTGTTCGTTTGTCTCACAAACTCACAAAAGAAGAAAGGTTGTGCTAGCAACCTTGAAGGTGGATTTCGGCCAAGGAGAAGATGAGCAAGAAGAATGAAGATTAAGTCCAAAAATGAAGAGCAAAAAGCTTAAGTATTTTCATCCAATGAAACACTTAATTAGCATTAATGGCCTTAATGAGCATTTACACTCCATTAAGGACCAAACTTGTAACTGTTGGTGCAATATTCCCTAGGTCAAGGTTGACCTGATTGATTGAGCTTGAATTGGTTCAAGCTCGAGTCTTGATGTATGAGTTTCGATGTTTCACAATACATGTAGACAATACATGGAGATTGCAGGTGCAATTGTTCATGTGGGGAGATCGTGAAGGAGAGTTGAGTAGGACAAGGGTGACTGGATACTTGACTGGAAAATCCTGGTGAGTGAAGCCAGGTGAAAGTCCTAGTGAGTGAAGCTAGGAAGAAGGAAAGTCCCAGTGAGTGAAGCCGGGCAGTTGAAAATCCTGGTGAGTGAAGCAAGGTGAAAGACCTAGTGAGTGAAGCTAGTCAGTATGGGAAATCCTGGTGAGTGAAGCCAGGTGAAAGACCTAGTGAGTGAAACTAGGCAGAAGGAAAATCCTAGTGAGTGAAGCTAGGTGAAAGTCCTGGTGAGTGAAGCCAAGCACAGGAAATCCAGATGGATCAAGTTTGATCAGACATATGGTGTTGGGAAGCCCAAGTAGGTCAAAGGGATTGACCGGATACTTGGCACGGGAAATCCAGGTGGATCAAGGTTGATCGGACACCTAGTGGAGATAAGTCCAAGTGGGTCAAGGATGACCAGACACTTGGTACGAAGAGAAAAGTCTAAGTGGGTCAAAGGGATTGACCGGACACTTAGTGAGGGAGTTCTAACAGGTCAAGGGTGACCAGATGCTAGGCATGATGTACCAACAGGCCATGGTTGATCGGATGTTGGTCTAGGGGACTTTGGACTTGGTTTTGGGCAAAAACCTGAGCTGGATCGATCAGCCGATCGATTGGCTCATGCCCAATCGATCGGCTGATCGATTGGGTGAGTCCTCGCGACAAAGGCTGCCCCAATCGATCAGTGGATCGATTGGGGAGAATCGCCGATCGCACAGAATGCCTCCCAATCGATCGACCGATTGATTGGGAGCCTCCAATCGATCGGCTGATCGATTGGGAGCTGCGACTTCGCGCGATAAGCTCTGGATCGATCGGCCGATCGATCCAGGCTATTCCCGAGAGCATAGAGGCACTCTGGATCGATCAACCGATCGATCCAAAGCCTCCCCAATCGATTGGGAGCACTCCGATCGATTGGGATTTGACCGTTGGCGCAGGATATAGCTGTTGGCGAGTGGTTCTCTCAGTAGAACTTCCACGACTTCGATCCTTCTCTTCAGCGATCTTCACAGCGACTCCACAAAGTTCTCACCGCCAGTTCTTGAAGGATCTTGGAGAGACATCCAAGTCAAGAGGCGTGACTACAACAAGAAGAAGAAGCTAGGGTTAGGGTTTTCATTGCATATCTTGTAAGATATTTCTTGTATTTGTCTTCCCTTGCTTTCTTGTTGTATTGAGAGTATTGTAGGACTTCTCCGCCTTCAGTAGTTACCGAGAAGGAGTGTTTTCATAGTGGAGAGTATGTGAGTGTGTGGATCCTTGGATTAGTCACCTCTTCTTGAGGTGGATACCAAGTAAATCCTTAGTGTTAGTGTTGAGTGTTGTTTTTTTGTATATTCCGCTGCATATCTTTGAAGAAACAAGCAACGACGAGCACGAGATCGCGCCGAGCTATTCACCCCCCCCCTCTAGCTACATTTCGGTCCCAACAAGTGGTATCAGAGCAAGACCGCTCTTCACCGGAATCATCGCTGGAAGGGGCAAAAAGCTAGAGGGTGAAGAAGTTGGAGCAATTCTATAAGTCGAAAACTTCATCAAAAGACTCAACTTCAAAATGGAATTCCAAGATGGACTTGGATTCGACACGAGGGTGCCTCCACCATTTGTATCTACAAGCTTCGATTCTTGGAAATCAAGAATCGAGAATTTTTTTATGATGGAGATAGAGCAATGGTTTGCTCTAATGGAAGGCTTCGAAGCTCCAAAGAATTCAAAGGGCAGAATTTTCAAGAGGAGCAAGTGGAGCCATGAACAAATCCAAAGGTGTGAGGCTAATGACAAAGTAACCAAGCTTTTGGTCAATCTATTGCCGAGCAACATCTTGGAGAAAATTGGAGAATTTGAAGATGCCAGAGAGCTTTGGAGCCAATTGGCCAAGCTTCATAAAGACCCCTCCACTATACCAAATCAAGACAAATCCAAAGAGGACAACTCATTGGAGCAAGACCAAGAGCAAGAGGACTCCGAAGTTGAGAGATGCTCAACTTCCGAAGAAGAAGAAGTCCAAGAAGCCTTATCTTCAAAGGAATACAATGAAAAGGGCAAAGAGGGAGCATACTCTTTGTTCCATATACAAGATGAAGATGAAGAAGTCTCTACCTCTAGGATTGAGGGGGAGCGACTTTCAGTGATGCCGGATCAAGAAGAAGGAGAAGCTTCTGCATCCGGGTCAAAAAGAGAAGAAGATGATGTATCCTCCAAAAATCAAGAGACATCAAATGGAGGAAAAGTGCCATCCCTACATGTGAAGGTATAAATATTTCATCTAAAAATAAAGATCATATCATATGTTTTGAGTGTAGGGAACATGAGCACTATAAAAGCAAGTGCCCAAATTGGCCAAGAAGAAAAGCCAAGTGGCACTAAAGGGTAAGGAGAAGCCCAAGGAGACCGCCCCCACAACAAAGAAGAACAAGGAGCACATTATGTGCTTTTTATGCAATCAAAAGGGACACTATCGGAGTCAATGTTCCAAGGGGAAGAAGGCGGTCAAACCTAAGGGAGGAAGCATGAGTCAAGGGGGAGCGTCCAAGGTAAAACGAAAGGTATCATTTATTGAGCCTACCCCTTTAAATAATGGTAAAAAGCATGCTAATTCCAATTTTTATCATTTTAATGCTATTTACCATAAAAATAGGGAGCATGATGTTGGATCGAAAAGAATTTAGATATCTCCACAATGACATGATATTGTCCACTTTGGGCCTAAGCCCTCATGGTTTTGCTCTTGGGCTCTCCCCAAAAGGCCTCATGCCAATGGAGATATCTTTTCTCTTATAAACCCATGATATTTCCCATGTGTTTCCAATATGGGACTATGTTTGCAACCTTGCAACCCCAACAATCCCCCCCTCAAACAAAGGACCATAGGCTTCCCATGTCCGATCCTTGACCCACCAGGTCTTCCTGCCCCTCGGTCCACCCGACCTACTAGGACTTTCTTGCCTAGTCGCAACTAGGACTTCCTGCCTGGTGTCTGGTCCTCTTGATCCGAACATAGGAGCCCCCACTTTCTTTATTCGAGGTCAATATTGTACCCACATGGCTCAATCATACCATAGCTCTTGTGCACAGTCGGCGGTTAAACCTTCTGACAGTCCGGGCTCTGATACCAATTGTTGGATCGAAAAGAATTTAGATATCTCCACAATGACATGATATTGTCCACTTTGGGCCTAAGCCCTCATGGTTTTGCTCTTGGGCTCTCCCCAAAAGGCCTCATGCTAATGGAAATATCTTTTCTCTTATAAACCCATGATCTTTCCCATGTGTTTCCAATATGGGACTATGTTTACAACCTTGCACCCCAACACATGATAGCATTAAAGAAAAACATATGACTCTCCATGCTAAGACTACCACACCTAGGTCTAGGAAGGTAGATAAAAGTTTAGGAAATAATACTAAGGACCATAGTTATAAGCCTAGAAATAAAAATGCTCAAGGATTTAAGGAAAAATCAAAATCTAGGGATTTATGGGAAGAAAATCAAGTCTTGATAAAATGGAAAAGACCCTAAAAAGGATGGAAAGTATCCTAAAAGGGGAAAATGAGCAAAACCTAGGTTTATCACAACAAAGGTCATCCAAGGGCAATAGGGGTTTGGGATACAAACCTAAAACTAAAAAGGATGTGCCTTCTTACCATATGGTTCCATATAATTATGGAACCAACTCTAGGTCAAATGGTCAAGTCAAAAATATTAAGGAGGTTATTCCTAAGAGTATTTTTGCAACAAAAGTGACTAAGACTTCTAAGAAGTCCAAGAAAGTCACTAAGAAGATCACAAGGGAAGCAATCCCTAGGGTTGACCTAGAAAATGTGACCAAGGCCTCTAAGAAGCCTAACAAGGTCACTAGGAAGGTATCTAGGGAGGCTATCCCTAGTGAGTACCTAGAGCATCCAAGGAGTGCTAATAGGTTTTGGGTTCCTAGGAGCATTTTCTCTACCCCGTAGATGGGTTAGAGAGTGTCAACTCTAATTGAAAAGGTAGTTAACCTAATCATGATGAAGTTGGCACTCTAAGAGCATTTTCAAGGTTATTGTTAACCTTTGAAAATGATATGGATAAATGGATTACTCTTGGAAAGAGTAAGATGTGCCATAATTTGAGTATGTGGGTATAATTTTAATTGGCACAAAATTAGGAAAAGTAAAAGAAATGTCAAAATTGGATTTTGGCATTCTTATTGGGAAATAGTAGGCAATCTAGGTTTAAAGTTTAAGTTAGCTAAGGATACTTAGATAGGTAGTCTAGGTATTTTATTTATGCTAATTTGCCATGCGTTGTTTTCCCATCATATGCCATGATATCATATTTTGTATTCATATTTTATTATGAAAAACACAAAAAAAAATACCATGTCATGTCATACATACATCATATAGTTCTAGGAAATTTTCTTTTGAAAATTATTTATCTTTGATGTATGTCATATCGCATCATGCATAACCTTTAATTTCCTTGCAATTAAGGACAAATGACATTTATTAACAAGTAACATCTTTGGTGGATGTTCATAACCTCAAAATACCTAGATAGATATGTATGATCTCTAGATTAGGGCAAAACCAAAGTTTACATCTCACTAAGAACTATAAGGTGACTTGTATGTGGTTTCGTACACATTAAATACAAGTGAGATGTTAGGATGATGAATAAAACTCAAGATGTTGATTTAGTGCACTCTTTTGAGTTTTAGGTTCATCAAAACACATAGTTATGTGTTTTCCAATCATTGGGAAAGCTAATGTACAAGTCATGTGCATTAAGCCCAAAGAACATGGTTGGATATTGGTTTTGAAAATCATTTTAAAATGATTTTGGAAAACCTTGATGAAGACTATCTTTTGATAGTAATCATCATTGAAAAGTTAGACACAAACTAGAAGAAAACACTAAAGTTTTACGAGTTTTCAAGTTTGTGTCAATCTTGAAAAATAGGAAGTATTTTCATAGAAAACTATTTTTCCTTGATAATATATGCCCTAAGGATTGTCTACATGAATTTTCATGATTTTTTATTATCGTAGAATTTTAGGGGAGTTTCTGAAATTCACTGAAATAAATTTTCAGCTTTTCAGAGATCTAATCGATCACCCGATCGATTGGAGTGCCTCAATCGATCGGACGATCGATTGAGAGGTGTTTCCCAGCGAGCAGAAGCTCGCTGGATCGATCAGCCGATCGATCCACGCAGTCTGAATCGATCAGTGGATCGATTTAGCAGGGTTCAATCGATTGGAACCCAACTCCAATCGATTGGAAATGCTGATTTTGGCTGGGCAAGCCTGATTTCAACATTTTGAACCACCTTTAGTCTAGGTAACCATTCCTTACCCCTCAAAACACATTTGTATACATTTAAGGGGAGTTTTCATGATGAAAATAAGGATGGATTGGTTAAGGGAGACTAAGTAGAGGTTTAGGTTGAGGTTTGATTTCAATATTAAATTTTTGAACCTCAAAACTTCGAAATTTGGGTTTCCTAAAGGATTAGGGATTCCAAGTCATTGTTGGTGCAATGACGGAAGTTACGTGCATGTCTTTAGGGGGAGTTATTCTTTAAGGACATGAAAACTATTTTTCATACACCTTGGAAGGTGGTTAACCTTCTTTAGTGAAAATGCTCAAGGTTGGGCATTTGAATGTAATGGAGAGTGGATATCTTCATTATTCATGTGGTGTATGCTCACGGATGAGCATTTGAGGACAAAGAAGGGTATGAGACCTTCATTTGAATCGTGTGTGAATATACCAAGTGGTATATGCTCAAGGATGAGCGTTAAGAATAATGAAGGGTATGAGACCTTCGTTATTATGTTGTGAATAACGAATGAAGTTGTAAACAACGTTGGGCAACTTTTCAGGGGAAGAGTTTTTGATGTGTGCCAATAGGGGGAGAATGTAGGGTTAAGTTAGGCCTTCATTACCTAAGAGGGAGTTTGACCCTAAGAGGGAGTTTGCCCTCTGGAAAAGGAGGAGAATGAAGTAAACCATCATTCTTACATTGGTATGAAGGAGAGTTGAGGCTATGAGATTAGCCTAACTTAAAGGGAGTTAGGCCTTCATTACCTAAGAGGGAGTTTGCCCCTAAGAGGGAGTTTGCCCTCAGGAAAATGAGGAGAATGAAGTAAACCATCATTCTTACATTGGCATGAAGGAGAGTTGAGGCTATCATATTAGCCTAACTTAAAGGTATTGTCAAACATCAAAAAGGAAGAGATTATTGGTGCAATATTCCCTAGGTCAAGGTTGATCTGGTTGACTGAGCTTGAATTGGTTCAAGCTCGAGTCTTGATGTATGAGTTTCGATGTTTGACAATACATGTAGACAATACATGGAGATTGCAGGTGCAATTGTTCATGTGGGGAGATCGTGAAGGAGAGTCGAGTATGACAAGGGTGACTGAATACTTGACTGGAAAATCCTGGTGAGTGAAGCCAGGTGAAAGTCCTAGTGAGTGAAGCTAGGCAGAAGGAAAGTCCCAGTGAGTGAAGCCGGGCAGTTGAAAATCCTGGTGAGTAAAGCCAGGTGAAAGACCTAGTGAGTGAAGCTAGTCAGTATGAGAAATCCTGGTGAGTGAAGCCAGGTGAAAGACCTAGTGAGTGAAACTAGGCAGAAGGAAAATCCTAGTGAGTGAAGCTAGGTGAAAGTCCTGGTGAGTGAAGCCAGGCACAAGAAATCTAGATGGATCAAGTTTGATCAGACATCTGGTGTTGGGAAGTCCAAGTAGATCAAAGGGATTGACCGGATACTTGGCACGGGAAATCCAGGTGGATCAAGGTTGATCGGACACCTGGTGGAGATAAGTCCAAGTGGGGCAAGGATGACCGGACACTTGGTACGAAGAGAAAAGTCCAAGTGGGTCAAAGGGATTGATCGGACACTTGGTGAGAGAGTTTTAGCAGGTTAAGGGTGACCAGATGCTAGGCATGATGTACCAACAGGTCATGGTTGACCGGATGTTGGTTTAGGGGACTTTGGACTTGGTTTTGGGCAAAAACCTGAGCTGGATCGATCAGCTGATCGATTGGCTCATGCCCAATCGATCGGCTGATCGATTGGGTGAGTCCTCGCGACAAAGGCTGCCCCAATCAATCAGTGGATCGATTGGGGAGAATCCCCGATCGTACAGAAAGCCTCCCAATCGATCGGTCGATCGATTGGGAGCTTCCAATCGATCGGCTGATCGATTGGGAGTTGCGACTTCGCGCGATAAGCTCTAAATCGATCGGCCGATCGATCCAGGCTATTCCCGAGAGCACAGAGGCAGTCTGGATCGATCGATCGATCGATCCAAAGCCTCCCCAATCGATTGGGAGCACTCCGATCGATTGGGATTTGACCGTTGGCGCAGGATATAGCTGTTGGCAAGCAGTTCTCTCAGTAGAACTTCCACAGCTTCGATCCTTCTCTTCAGCGATCTTCACAGCGACTCCACAAAGTTCTCACCGCCAGTTCTTGAAGGATCTTGGAGAGACATCCAAGTCAAGAGGCGTGACTACAACAAGAAGAAGAAGCTAGGGTTAGGGTTTTCATTGCATATCTTGTAAGATATTTCTTGTATTTGTCTTCCCTTGCTTTCTTGTTGTATTGAGAGTATTGTAGGGCTTCTCCGCCTTTGGTAGTTACCGAGAAAGAGTGTTTTCATAGTGGAGAGTACGTGAGTGTGTGGATCCTTGGATTAGTCACCTCTTCTTGAGGTGGATACCAAGTAAATCCTTAGTGTTAGCGTTGAGTGTTGTTTCTTTGTATATTATGCTGCATATCTTTTAAGAAATAAGCAACGACGAGCACGAGATCGCGCCGAGCTATTCACCCCCTCCTCTAGCTACATTTCGGTCCCAACAGTAACTCTTCATTTTGAATGAGTGTAACTCCTCATTTCAATTTCGAAAATTGAATGGGATAAATAATCATTGAATTTCGAAATTCAATGATTATTTCCATTAATCTTCACTTGAGTCTAACTCAAGTCTCCTTACTTGAGTCTAACTCAAGTCTAATTCACTCGAGTCTAACTCAAGTTTAATTCAATCAAGTTTTATTCAATTGATCTCACGCAATTCAAATTCAATGGATCACTATTTCATTAATTTGAATTGACTCCTTGAGTCTAGTTTGAATTGGACTTAATCCAACAATTAGATCCACTTGAGTCCAACTCAATAAGTCCAATTCGGATTAGACCTAATCCAATGATTCATCATATGAACCCATCTCCAAATCTATTTGTTCTTTGTGTGTGACCCAATAGGTTCTCGTAACGTTGGCAATGTACCCAAATCAATATTTAGATACATAAGCAATGAGTGGCATCTAGCAAGGCATCATTGCTACCCAAGTGATGAGAAGATCAAGATCCGACCTAACCTGTCCATGGCTATTATCTTGTATGACTTTGTCTCTCTATCCTTGATATCTAGGACGTTGTCCATTTGATCAGCCACCCGGATGCTTTCGGATTGAGGAGGACTCGACCCAGATGGTTGTTTGTAATTACTATGATTGTATGCGCGAGGAAGTATGGTCGAAGCCTCTGAGCGGCTAGTACTATCGCAAAGGCAAGTTTCTTGAGACTAGTGTAGCGGGATTCAACATCTTTTAAGATATGACTCAGGAAGTACACTAGTTGATCCTCATCGTTCGGTCGCACCAACGTCGAGCCGACAGCGTGCTCGGTCGAGGATAAATAAATGCGAAGCGGCTCGTTGGCAGCTGGCTTAGCCAATACAAGTAGAGAATTTAGATATGCTTTTAGTTCTTCAAATGCCTTGTCGCACTCTTCATCCCATTGGAATTTGGTAGCTCGGCGTAGTATCTTGAAAAAAGGGAGGCTCCGGTCGGCAGACTTGGAGATGAATCGAGATAAGGCAGTTATCCGACCGGTGAGGCGCTGAGTTTCCTTCAGATTCCTTGGCGGCGACATATCTTGCAGCACCTTTACCTTACTAGGGTTCGCCTCGATGCCTCGCTCAGTGACGATATAGCCAAGGAATTTTCCACCCTTTACGCCGAACAGACATTTATTAGGGTTCAGCTTAATTCCGTATACGTGGAGCGTCTTGTAGGTTTCTTCTATATCTGCGCAGAGGTCGGCAGCTTGGAGAGACTTAATGAGTATATCGTCGACATACGCTTCCATGTTTCGTCCGATCTGCTGCCGGAACAATTTATTCATGAGCCTTTGGTAAGTAGCCCCAACATTCTTTAATCCAAATGACATCACGTTGTAGCAATAGGTGTCGTCTGCTGTGATGAAGCTCACTTTCTCTTGGTCCTCCCGGGCGAGCGACACTTGGTGATATCCCTGATATGTGTCTAGCATGCATATCTGCTTGCACCCAGCTGTGTAGTCCACTACCTGGTCAATCCTAGGTAGTGGGTAGAAGTCCTTTGGGCTGGTCTTGTTGAGATCTCGAAAGTCGATGCAGACCCTCCACTTGTTGTCAGGCTTTGAGACTAGCACTACATTCGCGAGCCAGCTTTGGAACTGGAGCTCTCTGATGTGGCCGACCTCCAAAAGCTTCTCTACCTCAGCTCGGATGATCTGATTCTGCTCAGCGCTGAAATCCCTTTTCCTTTGCTTCACCGGCCTTGCATCCGGTCGGATGTGAAGCTCATACTGTGCTATGCTCGGGGAAACGCCGGGTAGTTCATGCGTGGACCAAGCGAAGACATCTGATCAGCTTGGCCTTCTACTCACCTTGCAGGTCGGCTGCATGAAAGTCGTTGCCTCCGCCCGGCTAGGGTGTATCTGCACCTCTTCTTTCTCTTCATAAACTAGAGTGGGAGGTTTTTCGGATATGGCGTTTACCTCATGTCGAGGAGCTTTCCGAGCGGACTTAGCCTCCGCCTTCACCATCTCGACATAGCAGCGCCGAGCATCCAGTTCGTCTCCTTTGACTTCCCCGACCCGGTCCTCTACAGGGAACTTGATCTTCTAGCAATAGGTCGAGACTACCGCCCGGAATTTGTTGAGGGCCGGTTGGCCCAGGATGATGTTATAGGCTGATGGGGCAACTACGACGATGAAGGTGGTGGTCCTGGTCCTTCGGAGCGGCTCTTCTCCTGTTGGTTGCTACTCGGAAAACCTAGAGGTTCCACTGTACAAAAATTTTGTACAAAGGTCTGAACCTTTTCCTAGCTACCATGTGTTCTTTTAAATTAAATTTTGGATCGCCTGCGGAACTTAACACGTTTGATCCAAAACTTAATCTATTTGTTCTTTTAGGTTTTCACTTGGATCTCCTACGGAACTTAACACGTTCGACCCAAGTCACCTTAAGTTATTAATTCCATTAAATATTAATTTCCATAATTGGTTCCCAGTACTGACGTGGCGAGGCACATGACCTTCTTGGATATGGGAGCAACCACCACCAACTAGACAAAACCTTTTATGGAAAGCTAATATTTAATTTCCTAAAATAACTTTAGGATAACCGAAAAGAACAATCAAATCACAAGGAAAAGAAAAACAAAAGAACACTATATCGAAAACAAATTCCAAACTCTAGAATCGTATGCCTCTTGTATTTAGTATTATTTCCAAAAATAACTAGTATGATGCGGAAAGAAAAAATATTAGTTATACATTTTAGAAAAACCTCTTGATCTTCTACCGTATTCCTCTTCTAACCTCGGACGTTGTGTGGGCAACGATCTTCCGAGATGAGAAACCACCAAAGCACCTTCTCCTTTCTTCAAATTTCGGTCAAGCACAAAGCTTCCAAAAGATGAAGATCTTTTCCACCAACCAAGCTCCAAGGGATGTAGGCTTTCTCTCCTTCTTCCTCAAGCTAGATCCAGCCACCAATTAAAACTCCATAAGCATGAAGAGGTTCGGCCACAAAGAGAAGAAGAAGAGAAGAAGGAAGGGCCGGCCACACCACCAAGGAAAAGAGGAAGAAAAATAACATAGAGTCGTTCACCTTGAAGCCTCCTCTACCCCCTCTTTTATAATCCTTCGTCTTGGCAAATAAGGAAAATTTAATAAAAATTCCCTTAATTCTTTTTCCATTGAAAAGAAAAATTATTTAATTAAAAATAATTTTCTTTTTCAAATACAATGGCCGGCCACCTCAAGCTCCAAATCAAGGAAAGTTTTAATTAAAACAAGAATTAAAACTTCCTAATTTGTTTCCGGAAATTTATAAAAATTTCTCCAATAATTTAATCCCTTCATGATTGGTTTATAAAAAGGAAATTTAATAAATTAAAATCTTTCTTTTAAACATGTGGATAAAAAGAAAGTTATCTCTAAAAATTAAAATCTCTTTTAATCTACAAATAAGGAAAGATATCAAGTCTTTTCTTAATCTGTTGTAGAAACTAATAAAAGAGAATTATTAATTTTTAAACTTTCTTTTAAATCATGAACATGGTTAAAAAGGAAAGTTTTCTTAAAATTTAAAATCCTCCTTTAATCAACAAATAAGGAAAGATTTCAAATTTTAAACTCTCTTTTAAACATGTAGATGATTTACAAATAAGGAAAGTTTTTACCAAAAATTAAAACCATCCTTTTAAACTACAAATAAGGAAAGAGATTAATCTCTTCTCTTAATCTTTTGTAGAAATATATAAAAGGAAATTTTTAATTTTTAAACTCTCTTTTAAAATCATGATATCCACATAAGAAATAATTTTAATAAAAATTATTTTTAATATTCTAGTGGTCGGCCACCTAAGCTTGGGACCCAAGCTTTGGTCGGCCACCTACATGGCTCATCCACTTGGTCTTGGCCGACCCTAGCTTGGGTTCCAAGCTACCTTGGCCGGCCCCATTGGATGGGTAAGAAGGTGGGTATGCGGTGGGTATAAATCTCTATATACTAGAGGCTACGATAGGGACCGAGAGGAGGAATTGGTTTTGGTCTCCCGATAAAATTAAGCATCCCGTGTTCGCCCCGAACACACAACTTAATTTTATCAATAATAATTCATTCCACTAGAGAACTATTATTGAACTACCGCACCAATCCCAAATTATATTTTGGGCTCCTTCTTATTATGAGTGTGTCAGTCTCCTTGTGTTTAAGATAACAAATGTCCACTAATTAAGTAAGTTACTGACAACTCACTTAATTAATATCTAGCTCCAAGAGTAGTACCACTCAACCTTATTGTCATGTCGGACTAAGTCCACCTGCAGGATTTAACATGACAATCCTTATGAGCTCCTCTTGGGGACATTCTCAACCTAGATTACTAGGACACAGTTTCCTTCTATAATCAACAACACACACTATAAGTGATATCATTTCCCAACCTATCGGGCTTATTGATTCATCGAACTAAATCTCACCCATTGATAAATTAAAGAAATAAATATCAAATATATGTACTTGTTATTATATTAGGATTAAGAGCACACACTTCCATAATAACTGAGGTCTTTGTTCCTTTATAAAGTCAGTATAAAAGAAACGACCTCTAATGTTCCTACTCAATACTCTCTAAGTGTACTAGTGTAATTATATAGTTAAGATAAACTAATACCTAATTACACTACGACCTTCCAATGATTTGTTCCTTTCCATCATGGTCGTGAGCTACTGTTTATAATTTATAAGGTACTGATAACATGATCCTCTGTGTGTGACACCACACACCATGTTATCTACAATATAAATTAATTGAACAACTACACTTATCATAAATGTAGACATCTGACCAATGTGATTCTTATTTCTAGATAAATGTTTATACCAAAAGCTAGGATTTTAGTATACATTCTAACAATCTCCCACTTATACTAAAAGACTAAGCTGCCATATCTGCTGCCATACATCTAATTCCCATGCCTTTTAAAAAGCTCTTGCCTTAAGGACCTTAGGTTATCATCTGATGCAATCTAGGCGGCAACAACTTCTCCTCGTTATACAATTTCTCGTATTGGGTAGTACTTGCGCTCTATTGTGTTTACTTGCCTTATAGACTCATGGTTTCTTCGAGTTTGCTACTGCATCATTATTATTACAATAAATTGTAATAATCTTTGGACAAACTAGAAATCATATCTAAGTCTATGGTGAGGTTATTAAGTCATTCAGCTTTTATGGCTACCTCAGAGGCTTGCCATATACTCAGCTTCTATGGTGGAGTCCAGAAAAACACCTATGCTTATCACTCTTCCATAGTTATGACTTTTCCTCCTAAAGTAAACACAAAACCCCGAGGTTGACTTATTATTGTTCCTATCCGATTGGAAGTCAAAATCCATGCAACCCACAAGAACCAAATTAACTGCCTTGTGAGCTAGCATATAATCTCTAGTGCCTCTAAGGTACTTCAATATATGCTTTACTGCAGTCCACTGTCCTTGTCCAGGGTTACTTTGATATATGCTAACTATGCCCAACAGATTTCTGATCTCGTGCATAGCATACATTAGGCTTCCGACACCAAGCATAAAGAACTGCCTTTATTTCCTTTATCTCCTTTGATGTCTACAGAGACATATCTTTAGATAAAGTTACTCCATCCTGAAAAGGTAAGAAACCTTTCTTGGAGTTTTGCATGCTTAAAACGAGCAAGGATTTTTCTGATGTATGAAGCTTGGGATAAGTAAAATATTCTTTTCTTGCGATCCCTTATTACTTTGATCTCAAGAATATATACATTCTCCCAAGTCCTTTATATCGAATTATTTGGACAACCATACCCCTGCTTCTGACAACATTTTGATATTGTTTCCAACTACCAAAAATGCTATCTACGTATAGTACAAGAAATACCACCACGTTTCCATCACATCTTTTGTATACACAAGACTTATCCGTTTACTCAATAAATCCATAGGCCTGGATTACTTTGATAAACCGGATATTCCAAGACCTTGAAGCTTTGCCTCAGTCCATAGACTGACTGAGCTTGCACACAAGATGCTCTTAGCCCTTTGCAATGAACCCTTCTGGTTGCTTTATATGGATGCTTTCATCAAGACTTCCATTAAGGAATGCTGTCTTGACATCCACTTGCCAAATAGATAAAATAATCCGGATAGACTTAAGCATGGCTACCAGTGAAAAAGTTTCCTTTTTCATCTAGCCTTGCTTTTGAAAGTTTCTACCTTCCTGTCTATCCCTCTTTTCCTATTATAGACCTTTTTACACCCAAAGGCTTTTACACCATTTGGTGTTTCTACAAGCTTCCAGATTTTATTAGAATACATATATTCTAATTCTATTATTCATTACTCTTTGCCAAGATGTTGCATTTTTATCTTGGAGTGCTTCGTCATATGTCCGGAGATCAGGTTCATGTCCTCCAGGGATCGAGTCCAAAAAACTCTCCCAAAACATGAATCCTTTTAGGTTGCCTAACAACCCTCCCACTACAACAAGACACTTTCTACAATTGTGTATCATTTGTGATACGTGTTGCAATTTCCTTGTGGCATCTCATCTTGTACAGTTGGTACTAGATTATACATGTCTTTTATTATTTCCTTAAAAACAAATTTTCTTATGGGCACATGGTTTATTACATAGTCCTTTTCTAAAAATCGGTCATTGATGCTAACAATGACCTTCTGATTTTTAAGACTATAAACCTACTTTCATTTCACTAGGATAACCCACAAACAAGTGAATTCCTGTCCAACTTATCATTGTCTCTCTTCTGCATATGTGCTGGACTACCTGAATCTGAATATGCTTCGAAATAGGCTTACGCCTATTCAGCATTTCTATATGAGTAAAGAGTTCTGACTTTAGAAGGTACTATATTCACTCCCGTTTCCAGAGTATATCCTTAAAATAATTTTGATAATATTCTTAATAACTTATCAATCTACTTATTTCCATAAGAGTCCTATACCTTCCTTTTCCTACACCATTCCGTTGGGGTATACCAGGTGCAGTTAGTTGGGATTGAATCCCTACTTCTGTTAAATGACTCCTAAATTCTCCCAAGAGGTACTTGCCACTACGATCTTACCGTAATGTCTTGATACTTTTACTTTGTCGTTTCTCCACATCAGCCTCGTACTCTTTGAACTAATCAAAGCACTTAGACTTGCGGCACATCAAGTAAATATATCCGTATCTCAAATAGTTGTCTATAAAATAGATGAAATATTTGAAACAACCTCTTGCCTGGATGCTCATAGGATCACACAAATCAGAATGAACCAATTCCAATATATCTTTGACTCCATACCCCTTAGACTTAAAAGCTTCTTGGTTATTTTTCCTTCCAAGTAAGACTCATAGGTTGGAAAGATTTCCACTACTAATGAACCCAAAAGTTCATCAGCTACCAATGAATCCTACTCAAGTTAATATAACCTAGCCTTAGATGCCAAAGATATAATTGGTTCATTTTCGAAGGTTACTTTCTCTTAAAGTTAGAAGATGTGTTACTAATTTCCATTTGTTGCATCGTGAGAGTTATTGGATTTATAAATTGCCAACCAACGTACTAGAACAGATAACTTCCCTCTTTTCCTTAATAACAACTTTGTTATTAAAAGAGGCAGAATATCAAGTTCTTTGAATATTTTAGAAACTGAAAACTAGTTCTTTCTAAACTTGGTGCGTAAAGATAATTACTCAAAAATCCATGTTTTATTCTTATCAAAAGATAAACATCTCCCACTGCCACAGCTACCATTTTTACAGTAGTGCCCATGTAGACGGTGTTTTAATTTTCATTTAGTTGTCGGGTTTCCTGGAACCCTGCAATGAATTGTGGACATGATTAATGGCATCTGTATCTACACTCCAGGTTCTGGTAGATAACACCACTAAACATGTTTCAACTAATAAATTAAATACACCTATATTGTTCTTAGTTCTAAGAAGACAGTCTACCTTAATGTCCAAGTCCTATTTCCAATCATTACAATTGGGATTCTAAGTCTTTTCTATAGTATGACTACTAGGGAATTGACAAACATTTTAAATCCTAAGAATCACAAAAATATTTGGTCAAGATCAACTCCTTAAAAATCCCCATGAATTTTGTATGCCACGATAGTGTAGACGTATACAAAATCGAAGAGGAGATTTTATTCATTAATTTTATTACCTCGTCAACTTTACTTTATGACAAAATAAAATTAATAGTTGATCTGTCTTTGATCAAATATTTGGTCAAAAACTTTTGAATAAAAAAAATATTGATTCCTCAAACAATATTATTTAAATTCTCCAACACCTCAAACACCGTGAATTTTGCATACCACGTTAGTGTGGACGTATACAAATTCAACATTTGTAAAAGGAGGGTTTTAACCCATTAATTTTATTATCTTGTCAACCTAACTTTTTGACAAATAAAATTAATAGTTGGTATCATTTGGTCACACAAATAATAGCAGTGACTCCGATGGGGAGGATACTATTAGATGTGTCTAAGTGTATACCATTACTTGACACTAAGTCCATTAATAAGATTATGCCCCTTCCGTTGGGGAAGATCACACGCTCTTAATTAACTTCCTATAGTCATCCAAAAATGGAAGTCTGTTCTAGTGATCCACAAACAAGCTCATCCGTTATGGAGGAAGGCACTCAGAGCCAACGCGCAAGCTTGTTTGCATCACTTACAAACCAGTAATGGAGACCATGAGATTTACTTAAAAATCCCTCTCCCACTTAGTTATTTATAAATGAGGAATTTTAACTATGCTAGCCTACTAAATATGTAAACTAACATGCACACAATATAAAAGCAATAAATAGAAAATCTAATTTTCAACTATTATGGCTTTTATCTCTAGTTGTCCTCCGTGTGTTGTCATCCCAAGCTGCTGCCATATTTGGCCACCGCCACCGGGTCTAGCTGTCGCATCCATCTTGCTCCTAGTTCCGCTGCGCCTCTGGTCCTTAGAAGGTTCCACGCTTTGCAAGATTCGATCCGCGACATAAATAGAATTTTACATTTTGATCCTATATTCCTCGAAGGAATGTACATGTAAACTAGATCGAACATAAAATAAAATTTACATCCATCGATCCTATATTCCATAAAAGGAATGTACATGTAACTAGATCAAAAATAAAATCCTAATAAAACTAAATACAGCTCCTGCTGTATTTTATAATACAATCATGCACACAATAAAATGCCCTTGACATGTCCAAGGGTCCAATCACACACATAATAACTATAAGCCATAATAGTTGGATCCTGCATCCACAAAGTTAGCACATCCTACTATTAACCTGCCTAAATTATGTATGACATGTGCATAATTAAACTAATACCAAATACATAGAGGCAAAACCCTAGCTCTGATACCAATTGTTGGTTGCTACTCGGAAAACCTAGAGGTTCCACTGTACAAAAATTTTGTACAAAGGTCTGAACCTTTTCCTAGCTACCATGTATTCTTTTAAATTAAATTTTGGATCGCCTGCGGAACTTAACACGTTTGATCCAAAACTTAATCTATTTGTTCTTTTAGGTTTTGACTTGGATCTCCTGCGGAACTTAACACGTTCGACCCAAGTCACCTTAAGTTATTAATTCCATTAAATATTAATTTCCATAATTGGTTCCCAGTACTGACATGGCGAGGCACATGGCCTTCTTGGATATGGGAGCAACCACCACCGACTAGACAAAACCTTTTATGGAAAGCTAATATTTAATTTCCTAAAATAACTTTAGGTTAACAGAAAAGAACAATCAAATCACAAGGAAAAGAAAAAAAAAGAACACTATATCGAAAACAAATTCGAAACTCTAGAATCGTATGCCTTTGTATTTAGTATTATTTCCAAAAATAACTAGTATGATGTGGAAAGAAAAAATACTAGTTATACCTTTTAGAAAAACCTCTTGATCTTCTACCGTATTCCTCTTCTAACCTCGGACGTTGTGTGGGCAACGATCTTCCGAGATGAGAAACCACCAAAGCACCTTCTCCTTTCTTCAAATTTCGGTCAAGCACAAAGCTTCCAAAAGATGAAGATCTTTTCCACCAACCAAGCTCCAAGGGATGTAGGCTTTCTCTCCTTCTTCCTCAAGCTAGATCCGGCCACCAATTAAAACTCCATAAGCATGAAGAGGTTCGGCCACAAAGAGAAGAAGAAGAGAAGAAGGAAGGGCCGGCCACACCACCAAGGAAAAGAGGAAGAAAAATAGAATAGAGTCGTTCACCTTGAGGCCTCCTCTACCCCCTCTTTTATAATCCTTCGTCTTGGCAAATAAGGAAAATTTAATAAAAATTTCCTTAATTCTTTTTCCATTGAAAAGAAAAATTATTTAATTAAAAATAATTTTCTTTTTCAAATACAATGGCCGGCCACCTCAAGCTCCAAATCAAGGAAAGTTTTAATTAAAACAAGAATTAAAACTTCCTAATTTGTTTCCGGAAATTTATAAAAATTTCTCCAATAATTTAATCCCTTCATGATTGGTTTATAAAAAGGAAATTTAATAAATTAAAATCTTTCTTTTAATAATGTGGATAAAAAGAAAGTTATCTCTAAAAATTAAAATCTCTTTTAATCTACAAATAAGGAAAGATATCAAGTCTTTTCTTAATCTTTTGTAGAAACTAATAAAAGAGAATTATTAATTTTTAAACTTTCTTTTAAATCATGAACATGGTTAAAAAGAAAAGTTTTCTTAAAATTTAAAATCCTCCTTTAATCAACAAATAAGGAAAGATTTCAAATTTTAAACTCTCTTTTAAACATGTAGATGATTTACAAATAAGGAAAGTTTTTACCAAAAATTAAAACCATCCTTTTAAACTACAAATAAGGAAAGAGATTAATCTCTTCTCTTAATTTTTTGTAGAAAGCTATAAAAGAAAATTTTTAATTTTTAAACTCTCTTTTAAAACCATGGAATCCACATAAGAAATAATTTTAATTAAAATTCCTTTTAATTTTCTAGTGGCCGGCCACTTAAGCTTGGGACCCAAGCTTTGACCACCAACCATCATCACACTTTGTCCGCGGTTGGGTTCCAAGCTAGCTTGGAAGTAGATGGGTAAGGTGGGTATGCGGTGGGTATAAATCTCTATATACTAGAGGCTACGATAGGGACCGAGAGGAGGAATTGGTTTTGGTCTCCCGATAAAATTAAGCATCCCGTGTTCGCCCCGAACACACAACTTAATTTTTTTAATAATAATTCATTCCACTAGAGAACTATTATTGAACTACCGCATCAATCCCAAATTATATTTTGGGCTCCTTCTTATTATGAGTGTGTCAGTCTCCTTGTGTTTAAGATAACAAATGTCCACTAATTAAGTAAGTTACTGACAACTCACTTAATTAATATCTAGCTCCAAGAGTAGTACCACTCAACCTTATTGTCATGTCGGACTAAATCCACCTGCAGGGTTTAACATGACAATCCTTATGAGCTCCTCTTGGGGACATTCTCAACCTAGATTACTAGGACACAGTTTCCTTCTATAATCAACAACACACACTATAAGTGATATCATTTCCCAACCTATCGGGCTTATTGATTCATCGAACTAAATCTCACCCATTGATAAATTAAAGAAATAAATATCAAATATATGTGCTTGTTATTATATTAGGATTAAGAGCACACACTTCCATAATAACTGAGGTCTTTGTTCCTTTATAAAGTCAGTATAAAAGAAATGACCTCTAATGGTCCTACTCAATACTCTCTAAGTGTACTAGTTTAATTATATAGTTAAGATAAACTAATACCTTATTACACTACGACCTTCCAATGGTTTGTTCCTTTCCATTATGGTCGCGAGCTACTGTTTATAATTTATAAGATACTGATAACATGATCCTCTGTGTGTGACACCACACACCATATTATCTACAATATAAATTAATTGAACAACTACACTTATCATAAATGTAGACATCTGACCAATGTGATTCTTATTTCTAGATAAATGTTTATACCAAAAGCTAGGCTTTTAGTATACATTCTAACATCTCCGAGTGATATGGCCAACCTTGTCTGACCGATCGACTGGACCTCGTTGCCGGTGAACCTGTACAAAGGGGTTGTCTTTGGTAGCAACTCGGTCCGGTCGATCTGGAGCTGGTCGAAGGCCTTCTTGAAGATGATGTTGACCGAGCTTCTTGTGTCAATAAATATGCGATGAATAGTGTAGTTGGTAATTACCGCATGGATGATGAGGGTGTCGTTGTGTGGTACTTCAATCCCATCAAGATCCTTGGGACCAAAGCTGATTTCGGGCCCATTCGCCCTCTCTTAGTTGCATCCTACAGCATGGATCTCCAGTCGTCTAGCATATGACTTCCGGGCTCGGTTGGAGTCTCCGTTGGTCGGTCCACCTGCTATGATGTTGATTTTACCCCGAGCGACGTTGCTTCGATTTTCCTCCTCCCGAGCGAAGTGCCTGACTTGCCTGCATAAGGCTGGGCGCGGTCGTCACTCCTTGCTTGATGATGATGCCACCGCTCGGGTGACAGCCTGATCTCCTCTCCCCGTCCGGCACTCGGCCGCCTATATTGCAGTTCGGGGGAAGGCGATCGACGGCGATAATCCTTGGGAATCGATTGGGTGACTGCAGGGACTCCGCGGTAGTCTCAGGTGTTGTGGGTGGCGGATTGATGGAAGGCACAGAACATAAGAGTCCATACCTTTCCCTTGGGCCTTGGCTATTCAGCAGCTATGTGTTGGATGGCGTGTGGCCTTTCCTCTTGATGTGGTCGTACCACATCGGCTCAGGGCCCTCTTGGAGGCTGGTGGCTGTTTGGAGGCTTTCGTTCGGCCTGTACAGTCAGCTCTGATGGTGCTTCTTTCCTTCGGGCTGCCTAAGCTTCTTTCACGTTGATATACTCGCTGGCCTTCTTTAGCATATGGTCGTAATCGCAGGGTGGCTTCATGATGAGCGAGCAGAAGAAATCTCCGTCGATGAGCCCTTGGGTGAAGGCATGCATCATCGTTTCGGATGAGACAGTAGGGATGTCCATGGCCGCCTGGTTAAAGCGTTGAATGTAGGCTCGTAGGGTCTCTCTAGGCCCTTGCTTCATAGAGAATAGACTGATGTTGGTCTTTTGATAGTGCCTGCTACTCACGAAGTGGTGGAGGAAAGTCGTTCGGAAGTCTTTAAAGCTCTGAATCGATCCGTTCGACAATCTTCGAAACCATCATTGTGCTGAGCCGGACAACATAGTAAGGAAGACTTGACACTTAACTCCATCCGTGTATTAATGAAGGGTTGTAGCATTGTCGAACTTGCCGAGGTGGTCATCCGGATCGGTCGACCCATTGTACTCGCCGATCGCCAAGAGTGTGTAGTGCCTTGGCAGAGGATCCTGCAAAATTGCTTCGGAGAATTGGCGGTTGATTCGCTCGGGGGATGGGTCAGCTCGGGGCGTCTTGCCCTTGCTTGCATCCCGAGCAGGAGCTTCGTCAGAGGAAGACCGGTCTCAATTCACTTGCGCAATCTCAGAGGGCGTCTGGAACAGAGGCCCGATGGAATGTAATAAGGTCGTCCAAACTCTTTCCTAGCTACCATGTGTTCTTTAAATTAAATTTTGGATCGTCATGAACTTAACACGCTTGATCCAAAACTTAATCTATTTGTTCTTTAGGTTTGACTTGGGTCTCAACTTAACACGTTTGACCCAAATCACCTTAAGTTATTAATTCCATTAAATATTAATTTCCATAATTGGTTCCAGATCGACGCGTGAGGCACACGGCCTTCTTTGGATAACAACAACCACAAGACAAAACCTTTATAGAAAGCTAATATTTAATTTCCTAAAATAACTTTAGGTTAACCGAAAAGAACAATCAAATCACAAGGAAAAAAACAAAGAAACACTATATCGAAAACAAATTGAAACACTAGAATCGTATGCCTCTTGTATTTAGTATTATTTCAAAAATAACTAGTATGATGTGGAAAGAAAATTACTAGTTATACATTTTAGAAAGACCTCTTGATCTTCTACGATTCCTCTTCTAACCTCGGACGCTGTGTGGGCAACGATCTTCCGAGATGAGAACCACCAAACACCTTCTTCTTCCTTACAAGTTTCTGCCATCAAAACTTCTCCTAGGATGAAGAGGTTCGCCACCACCACCATGCTCCAAGGGATGCTAGAAAAGAGGCTTCTTTTCTCCTTCTTCTCCTTCTTAGATCCGCCACCAAAGCTATCTCCACCATGAGAAGGTTCGACAAGGAGAGGAGAGGAGAAAGGGCCAACCCAAGGAGAAAAGGAAAAATATAATAGAGTCATTTTTTAAGCCTCCCTACCCCCTCTTTTATAATCCTTGGTCTTGGCAAATAAGGAAAATTTAATAAAAACTTTTTTCTATTGAAAAGGAAAATTTATTTAATTAAAATAATTTTCTTTTCAAATTATAATGGTCGGCCACCTCCTCTAAACAAAACAAGGAGAGTTTTAATTAAAACAAAATTAAAACTTCCTAATTTGTTTCTAGAAATAAAAATTTCTCCAATAATTTAATCCCTTCATGATTGGTTAATAAAATAAATTTTATAAATTAAAATCTTTCTTTTAAACATGTGGATAATTTCAAAAGAAAAGTTATCTCTAAAATTAAAATCTCCTTTCAATCTACAAATAAGGAAAGATATTAAATCTTTTCTTAATCTTTTGTAGAAACTAATAAAAGAGAATTTTTAATTTTTAAACTTTCTTTTAAATCATGAATATAATTAAAAGGAAAGTTTTTACCAAAATTAAAATCAACCTTTTAATCTACAAATAAGGAAAGAGATTTTAACTCTTCTCTTAATCTTTTGTAGAATCTTTTAAAAGGAAGGATTTAAATTTTTAAACTCTCTTTTAAATTATATTATCCACATAAGAAAAATTTTAAAATTTAAAATTCCTTTTTATTTAATAGGGCCGGCCACATGAATTCACCCATGAACATACCCATGGCCGGCCCTAGCTTGGTCTCCAAGCTAGCTTGGCCGGCCCCTATAGGATGGGTAAGAAGGTGGGTATAGGTGGGTATAGTACTCTATAATTAAGAAGCTATGATAGGGACCGAGAGGAGGAATTGGTTTTGGTCTCCCGATAAAATTAAGCATCCCGTGCTCGCCCCGAACACACAACTTAATTTTATCAATAATAATTCATTGCACTAGAGAACTATTATTGAACTACCGCACCAATCCCAAATTACATTTTGGGCTCCTTCTTATCATGAGTGTGTTAGTCTCCCTGTGTTTAAGATAACAAATGTCCACTAATTAAGTAAGTTACTGACAACTCGCTTAATTAATATCTAGCTCCAAGAGTAGTACCACTCAACTTCATCATGGCCGCTTGACTAAGTCCACGAGGTTTAACATGACAACTTATATATGCCTCTTGGGGACATTCTCAACCTAGATCACTAGGACAGGTTTCCTTCCTTCTATAATCAACAACACACACTATAAGTGATATCATTTCCCAACTTATCGAGCTATTGATTTATCGAACTAAATCTCACCCATTGATAAATTAAAGAAATAAATATCAAATATATGTGCTTGTTATTATATTAGGATTAGATAACACGCCCACATAATACGAGGTCTTTGTCCTTTATTAAGTCAAGGTATAAGCGCCCTCAAATGGTCCTACTCAATACACTTTAAGTGTACTAGTGTAATTATATAGTTAAGATAAACTAATACCTAATTACACTACGACCTTCCAATGTTTGTTCCTTTCCATCTTGGGTGAGCTACTGTTTATAATTTATAGTCACTTTACATGATTCTCGACACCACACACCATGTTATCTACAATATAAATTAATTGAACAACTACATTTATCATAAATGTAGTCATTTGACCAATGTGATTCTTATTTCTAGATAAATGTTTATACCAAAAGCTAGGCTTTTAGTATACACTCTAACATCTGGAACAAGGCCCGATGGAATGGGATCAGGGCGGGTGGTGCCTCTGCTTGCGTACCGATCGAACCCTTGTTTTGACCCCATATGGAGAGTTGTTCCGACCGGTCTTCGTGCGCTGCTCGGCCTCCAGATGCTGAGGTTGCTTGTTGCGCCATCCGCTCGGCTAGCACCTTCTGTTGCTGCTCTATGATCTTGGCCGCTCGCGCCTGTACGAGCGCATCAAGCTTCTCTTGAGAGAGCGTCACAGTGTGCTGGCGTCTAGCTTCTTCCATCTTCTTGACTCGGATTCAGGTGCGTTCCCACAGACGATGTGAATTTGATCCTGTCCTAGAGTTGAGTCAATGGACGCTGGGGATGTGGCGCTCTTGTTGACTAGTCGAAGACTCCGAAGACGTAGATCCTTTGCCGCCGTGAACCTACAAACACAGTGCCGAGCCGGGGAGGGGTTCCCCGACGATGGCCCTCCAACGCTCAAGTCAAATCTCTGACGGATAGAAGTAAAGAAGAAACGAGAACTGTAGCTACAGTAATGAAGTGAGCATACCTCCGTCGAAGTCTGGGGGTCCTTATATAAGGCTCCCTAGAGGCACACACACGCTTCCCGAGGCATGCACGCTCCTCAAAGCATACCTGGAATGGATGTGTCAAAAAAGCACGCCTGCCGCCATATCATGCAAGACGAGCATATCTCTGACGTGACAGTGGAAGCTTCCATCGTACGATTCTCTGTATGACCACGCTGCTGACCATGTCTCTTGTCGGCGACACCGGTCTCTAGAAAGATATCGCCAACCACTCCCTTTGTCCCTTGCTAAGCCGAGCTGGGGAATCGCTCGGCTAGTGCTTCCCCAGGCCAAGTGGAAGGACCGCTCGGCCAGCGCCTTCCAGACGGTCATCAAGATCAGACCGCTTTGGATGTCCGCTCGGCCGGTAATTTGACGTCTGACTCCCCCTTATCGCACGAGGTGGCCCTAACTGTTGGGTCAAAGTCGTGTCCCCTGTTAGCCGAGCGGGACGGTCGTTCGACCTTCATCTCTTTCTCTGCCCTACCTTATGAGTGTCGGAAACTCGGCGTCAAGCGGAGCTGTCGTGGTGTCGGGTCGGCTATTCTTCGTGTTGATCGGGAGGGTAGCAAGCCCGGTCGGACACCTAGCTACCATGGATGCTGACCCCTTTGACTTCTTACCATGCGAGCCCCGTCTTACCACCAGATCATGCATCTTTCACGAGCTTGCTCTATTTCCGTTGTCTCTCTTTTCTCTTGTTGGAATCCTTCTTTTCAAGATCTAACTTCAAAATCAACCCTTTCCAAGGCTTGATTTTGCTCTTTGTATCGTTTTCTTCCATATCCAACTCCCAAAAAATATGATATTTTGATCTGGTCCTTCCTTCTCTCTTTTCCTTTTACTTTTATTTTGCAATGTCAGATAATAAAAAAAAGAGGTCAAATTTGTCTTAAAATTGAGCATATTGACACTCAGTGTCCTTGATGATTTGATACAAATTTTGTCGGTGGTTTTGCAACTTTAAAATAACCAATTGTTTCATAAGTATATCTATATATATTTTAAAGTACTCTCATCTATGCCTACTCTTAGTAAACCATTGGAGTTTTCATCAATTGAATAATATATTAACACTGAAGCAATTAATCATATCATATCAAACTAAATCCTTATAGAAGTAATGTCATACGTACTATGATTTAGTATGGTATAAGTAGGTGACGACTCAAGTTTGCAAATTTTCAATTTTGTAAACACATATATTCATTTATCTAATTATACTTTTCACATGTGTAATATCTTTTATGTTTCGTCTATTACTAAAAATTTACTTTTTACACGTTAATTTTGTCTTGATAATTAACAATGTTTTTTTTTATTTCATCATAATCATTATTTTGTAAAAGATAGAAGAATAGATACTACTGTGCTTTATAGGAGAATCAAAAATGACATTTAGATGCTATTTGGTTTAGGGGTTTGAGAATGAGGAAATAAATTTATTTTTAAACCTTATGTTTGGTTGATCAGAATAAAATTAAAATTTTGAAATGAAATCCAAAAACTTGAGTTTTGATGAAACCCACCTCCTCCCTTGGGTTTTGATGGGAATGGAAATAAGAATTAAGTTTTAGACGAAAATATTCTTAATATATTTGTTTAATTTTTCTTTCATATCACTTTTTCTCTCCTTGTTCTGTCTCGTCATATTTTTTCTCTCCTCATTTTATCATCTCCCATCATATACTTTGTAACGCCCCGGTTCGGGCGAGCCCCACCCGAACCGAACCGGGAACGCTACCTGAATTGCCCATCGGGTTGATGACTAGCTCCACAGACCACCGGAGGTCCTTTCAGCGTGCTTTGTCCTCACTCGCACGCACCCTGGAAAACTTCCCAGGAGGTCACCCATCCTCAGATTTCTCCAAGCCAAGCACGCTTAACTTTGGAGTTCTTTGAGTTTGGGCTTCCGAAAAGGAAGGTGCACCTTGGTGATATGGATAGTACCATCTAACCTTTAAGCCATACTTAACCAGAATCTTTAGAACCGGGGTATTACAATCACCCCCACTTAAAGACACAACGTCCTCGTTGTGTAACCACGAATTACACCACAGACAAATCCCAGAATCTCCCTTGCTAGGTGGTGCCCTGGGTGCTCCTGCCACAGGCGCACTCACGGTCGCAAGGTTGCTCTGATACCATCTGTAACGCCCCGGTTCGGGCGAGCCCCACCCGAACCGAACCGGGAACGCTACCTGAATTGCCCATCGGGTTGATGACTAGCTCCACAGACCACCGGAGGTCCTTTCAGCGTGCTTTGTCCTCACTCGCACGCACCCTGGAAAACTTCCCAGGAGGTCACCCATCCTCAGATTTCTCCAAGCCAAGCACGCTTAACTTTGGAGTTCTTTGAGTTTGGGCTTCCGAAAAGGAAGGTGCACCTTGGTGATATGGATAGTACCATCTAACCTTTAAGCCATACTTAACCAGAATCTTTAGAACCGGGGTATTACATACTTTCTCTCACCATACTTTATCTCTCTTCATTATCTCCCATTATACTTTCTCTCTCATCATATTTTCTCTCTCTTCATCCTCTTTTGTCATGCTCTTTCTCTTCCATCACATTCTCTTTTATCATTTTTTTCTTATCACACTTTCTTTCTCATCATATTTTATCTCTCCTCATCTCTTCCATCAGACTCTCTCTCATCATTTTCTCTCCTCATATTTTCTCTCTCTTCATCATCTCTCATCAACTTTCTCTCTCCCCATCCTCTCTCATCATACTTTCTCTCCCATCATGTCCCCAGGGCGTAGCACAGCTGGGGGCGCATGGTTTCGTGGCCGAAAGGTCCAGGGTTCGATCCTCGGGGTGTCATTGCCTGGGGTTAGCGTCCCGACTATGCGCTTTCAGCTGTGTACCTGTATTTACCTCCCTCCATATCCGTGGGACCGGCTCTAGGGGGTCACTGATGTGGCGGTTCCACATACTTTCTCTCCCATCATACTCTCTTTTAACTTTTTTTTCTCATCACACTTTCTCTTTCATTATATTTTCTCTCTCATTAATTTCTCCCATCACACACTCTCTCCTGATTTTTTCTCATCATACTTTCTATCTCTTCATTCTCTCCTGTCATACTTTCTTTTTCATCATATTTTCTCTCTCATCATCCTCTCTCGTTATGCTTTCGCCCATCACACTCTCTTTCCTCATTTTTTCTCATAACATTTTCTCTCTCTTCATTTATTCTCATCATATTTTTCTCTTATCATATTTTCTCTTTCATCATTCTCTCACATCATATTTTTCTCTCACATTCAACTTTCTCTCACATTTAATTTTTTTCTTATTTTTCTCTAAGGGTAAAAATGAAAATTTAGGTTTATTCCGATAGAAAATATTCAACTAATCAAATATTATTTTTTTAAGAGTGATACTCATGCTCATATCCATTCCCATTCCATAATATTATAATTCTCATTCTTATTCTGATTCTTAGGAAAGAACCAAATGCCACCTTACTATCTTCAAAGTTCTTTAATCAAAACTTTTATTGGTGAATGCACAAATAAACTAGCTTGCATGTCTGACTTGGCCATCCTTCTCTTCACATTATTTAGTTGATCATTAATAGATATTATTTATCTACTTCCTTTACTTCCTTTCCATCTCATTCATGTAGGGACTACATGGAATCTAAAAGTCATAAGTTACCTTTCTCTTCTTTCGATTGTGTTTCTAATTTTTCCCTTGAAATAATTCATCCGGATGTTTGAGGCTTGCACTATCTGTCTAATTGAGGTTATCTATATTATGTTACCTTCATTGATCATTTTAGCAAATATATTTGACTCTATGATATGAGAAAAAAAATATAAACAGATAATTGAAACTGTTAGGGTTCAATCAAAGTCCCACATTGGAAAAATTTAATAAAGATCATGAAGTTAAAAGGATGGATGATATCTCCATTGGCATGAGGTCTTTTGGGGAGAGCCCAAGAGTAAAGCCATGAGGGTATAGGCCAAAAGTGGACAATATCATGCCATTGTGGAGATATGTGGATATCCCTTTGAGCACAACAATTGGTATCAGAGCCATGATCCAAAACAAGGTTCTAAATTAGTGTAGTGCAACAATAGAACATAGAGTCTAGTTTAACACACTCCCTTTATGAATGTTGTGGGTTATAAATGGGTATTTTGTCTTAAGCATCGAGCAGATAATTTTCTTGAATGATATAAAACTCGAATTGTAGTCAAATGATTTAATCAACAACCTGGTATTGACTTCAATGATACGTTTAGCTCAATCATAAAAATGACATCTATCATAAAATTATTATTGATACCTGTTAATTCTAATTAGCATGTACAACAACTAGATGTTTTTAATGCATTCCTTCATGGTCATCTTGAGGAGACTATATTTATGGAGCAACCACCTAGATTTATCCATTCACAATTTCCAACTCATGTTTGTCAACTCAAGAAATCCATATATGGTATTCGACAAGCTCTTCGTGCATGGCTTCATAAATTATCTAACTGGTTACAAGCTCAAGGATTTTCTAAATCAAATACTGACTTTTCTCTATTCTATAAATATAATAATAGATCTATGATATTTTTCTTATTTATGTGGATGACATTTTATTAATTGGCAATGATCAAAAGAGTATCACAACTTTATTAAGTCTTCTCAATCAAGAATTTTCTATTCGAGATTTGGGTAATGCTCATTTTTTTTCCTTGATATTGAATGTATCCTATATGATAAAGATTGTCTCCTCTCTTAGAGTATACATTATTGGCTTTTTTAAAGAACTATAATATATGGCGCACGTATAATATCCACACCAATTGCTATTACTAACTTCTTTGCACCTTCTCCTGCTATATCAAATCTTGAAAATTATTGAAGCATTGTTAGAGTCTTACAATATGTCACTATCATATGATTTGATATTACCTTTGCAATAAATCGTACATATCGGTTCATACATGCTCCCACTGAACAAAATTAGGAAGGCATGAAAAAAATACTTCGCTATCTCAAATGTACTATTCTAGATAGTCTTCTTTTATATCATCAATCATCTCGAGATGTATATGCCTATAGTGATATGGATTGGGCAAGCTTTCCTGAAGACAAACATTCTACTAGTAGATATGTAATATTTCTTAGATGAAATAATATATCATGCAATTAGAAAAAGTAACATACAATATCTAGCTCGTTCAAGCATTGAGGCTGAATATAAAACTATAGCCATTACAATGTCAAAAATTATTTGGTTTTAATTACTTCTTTTTGAACTTCATCTTGCATCGACTATTACACCAATAATTTGGTGTAACAATATTGGAGCTACATATCTTACAACAAATACAATTTTTCATTCTCGTTCAAAACATATGAAAATTAATTTTTATTTTGTTTGAAAATGTGTGGTCATGCAACAACTATCTATCTCTTATATATCTACAAAAGATCAAATTGCTAATATTTTTACTAAGTTATTATCTATTTAACATTTAAGCAGAATGACAAGTAAATCCAACATCAGAGACCTCCCGTTGAGTTTATCAGGGAAAAAGAAAATTATTCAAGACAACCATGTCAAGACACAATAATTAGAATTCTTTATGTTAATTGACTGATCAATCTTTTATTAGTGTATCAATTGACTCTATTAATTGGCCAAGTATTATAATCTTTTATAAATTGTATCCTCGAATGAACCTTAAATAATGATCCTATCTGAAATTGGTGGAGATGAAATGTTAGGCGCGTGGCTATGATGTGGACTAAATGAAGACTCCTCGCTATATCCAAGTGACTTCCAAGCGCTCCTGCATGCAAGAAGAGTGTTAGCGACTGGGCCAGGGAAGGGGTCCCCATGTTGGCTCTCCGGTACTCAAGTCAGTGATTGATTTCAGAAGATGAATGGTGGAAAGAATAACAGCGATGTGAAATTATGTAGTGTGCCATACCTACGCCTGAGATGGAGATCATTTTTTATAGTGTTATGTTATGTCTATGCATGAATTTTAAAACATTTGTAAAAAATTACAGACCATAAAGAGGTTCTAATACCTTTCCCAAAATTGACCCACGATTTTATGTGTGTGGGTATAGGCTATATGCAGAATATTCTCTGTCCTCCATGATATAAGATGTCAAAAGGGAATATGAGACCATTGAGCTAAGGGGTCCATAGTATGCTTACATGACAGGCTAACTAAGCTTCTTGTATGACCTGATCGGTGCTAACTCTGGCAGATTGGACTTATAAAGTGTGGTTAGAAACTTTCCCCTTGTTCGGCTTATCAATTTAAGCCAAAGAGTTCGACTGGACTAGTCGTTCGTTCTATCAGATAAGACCATAGTTTCGACCGGACGGACGACTTGACCAAGCTAACACTCGTTCTATCTTCAAAGAACAAAGAAGTCCTAGCTCTGAAGAGTATTGACTCGTCTTTATTTCTCAAGGCCGAGGAGCTCGACGTCCGATTGGCTCATTGGTTGCGTTCAATTTGCCTATTGATCCGGTCAGATAATCCTCTTGGCCAACGGATCGACTGTCCTATCTTCAATAGTTGACTATTCCTTGACCTTGATTGCTATGTCAGCTAGTCTTTTAGACTTTGACCCGCATCAGAGGAGGAGAGGGGCTTACATCTCTTCCAATTGCTTTTCTTCTCTTAATAAAAAGAACAAACAAAGACGGACAATAAGCTAGCCATTAAAAGAATAACTAGCCCTTAATATTTTAGACATCGATCATAGATGACATTTAGCACTAGATTACTCATTTAATCACCAATAATGCACGAGTGACTTACTTTCCAGTAGCTATAGGCAAATTGAAAACATTGTTCTTGTCTACAAAGCATCAACTTATTCATGATATTTTGATCATCGGTCTTTATCATGCTTCATGTTTGGGTTGAATGGATATATGGAGATGAGACCAAATGTCTCAATTTCTCTATGATTAATCATTCAGTTGTTGGACAAAAACTATTTCAGTCTTGTTGTATTGTTAAAGAGAGGCAAGTGATCAGACAATCAAAGGGATCGGTGAAAGAAAAAGTGTCGCGGTGTCAGAGCATAGCCGAGAAATGAGAATGACTTTCTCCCAAGAAACTCTTACTTCATGAGTGTTGATTGTAAGGTATGAAAAATATAGAACGAAATCTATTAACTATAAAAATTTACAGTGCCTTTGGAGAAGAAATCTGAGAAGGAATCGAAGAATAATTTGTCGTTAGAGGAGTGATCATGAATGAATTGAAAAGTTTTTCAAGATTCACAAACCAAATTCTAACCCGATGGTAATGGACGAACCAAAACTTATATTCTTCGTAGCAACCCCTTCTCTCTTTTGTGCACATAGATGAACCTTGTATAGAGATCGCACACATGGGATGAACCCTTTCTCTTTGACCTTGCACAGACTTCGCATAGTATAGCTTGTCGCCTCTCATTTCTTGGACCTTGGACGCAATTTTGTAGGAGGAAGATAACTCTTCCCCTTCCTCTATTAATGGAGGAATTTGAATGGGAAAGAAGATGAATGGGTGCCCTTTCATCTTCTTAACTCTAACATCTCCTATTCATCAAAGTTAATCTAGAAAGGTCATCTAGTCACAAACACCATGTAAGAACATTCATTTCATACTTCATGGAAAATGATGTAGAATCGTTGCACTGAGGGTGGATGAATAGTATTCATGGATTTCACACTTTTTGGAAAACGTTCAATCAGAATAACACACTGCGGAAATGGAAAGTAAAAAAATAAAAACTGCTAACACACCAAGATTCAGTTGATTCAGAGCCTATGACGACTCCTACTTCAATGCCCACACATGAGAGTGTTTTCATTGGGTAATCACTAATCAATTCGGAAAGTTACAAAGACAAATGACACTTCAAGTACAAGTATCTTTGAATTTTTTAAATGATACCGACAACTTTGATGTGGATCTCGAATGTAGTCATCGTCGGAGCATCTTTTGGAGGTCGTAGAGACTTTATCAGAGTAGCGCACAAAAGCAGAAGATACTTGGAATAATGTGTTGAAGCTGCTGGTCGAATCCTACTTTTATATCCTCGTCCGGTGTTTGGATCTCCTCTCGGATTCCTAAACTGTGCTGACATGGCAAACTCTCATCGAAACTCCATCCCTGAAATTTATCCACGTCTAGAGGCCTGAATCCTCTTTGGGCGCCTGGACCGCTGACTGGGTCTACCACTTATCCTGCTCTAGCTCGGCGAGAAGATGAAGTTTTGGCCGTTCGGCCGCTTGGAGCACCTCCGAGTGCCTAGACCGCCCGGGCGCTTGGACCGCTCAGACGCTCGGGCGCCCGGACGCCCGGCTACTCGGACCGCCCAGGCACTCGGATCGCTCGGGTGCTCAGACCGCTCGGGTGCCTAACCAGGCACCCACCTAGGGCTTCCTCTGCGATGAAGCTTGTCCGGGCACCTGGAGTCAGAGTGCTCGAATCCCTTATGAGCGCCCAAACCAACTTTTTTGCCAGCTTTTTTTTCCTGCAAAATAAAGTTAGTCCAGGAAAATAATATGTAAAGCATAAGTTTTGACAACATCGGTATTGTCCGGTCCTGACTTTGAGTTTCACTAAAACTCTAGATCAGACCGATGTCTACAGTTCTCTCTTCGGGGAACACGTCATCACCTACTTCTCTCAGAAGAAATTACCTTTTGTCAAACTGATCCTGTAGACCGTTTGGACTTTTGCTCAGTGTTTGAGTCATCAAGACTTTATGCTGGAAGTTTGATCCCCGACTTGTCCAGTCTTCCACTTGATGTCTGAGACCCCAGGATTTTCACCTAGCGTCCTCGACTCTAGAATTTTGCCCAACGTCCTCGACCTGCCAAGACTTTGCTTAGTCCTTCGGACTAGAACTTCATCGCCTAACCGCAACTAGGATTTTCTGTTGGTCCCTTGGCGATCGGTTAGTGGGGGGTGAATAGCCTGCACAATAAAGACAAACAAAATCCCCTTTCTTGAACTTTACAGCTTTATTAACACTTGCATAAAAAGTAATAAAAATTAATTAAAGAAAGAAAAAGGACCAAAAGGTTACTTGATTTGCAATCAGGGGATTGCCAATCTAAGGAAGTTGAAGCTCAATAAATAATCTACTTCAGGCGGAGAGGCCTCTTATAGTAGTCAAATCTCACAACTACAAAGCTAAATTAAATTAGAAGTGTTTAGAAGTGTTCATTTAAGCTACTAGGACCAAAGCTATATTTATAGCCCTGCTCGGGGTCCCTAGAAGGGTTCTAGGCGCCTGGAGGGGGATAAATTTTTATCCCCATTACAACGAAATGCTCCACGTCACATTTGGATGAAATTCTAGATCCGGGAGCTCGGATTGAAAAGTCAACGGTTTGTTGACTTTTGGTCTTGGTCTTCCGCTCCAGTTCCACTCGCATTGGTCCGGGTCTTCCACTCTAGCTCTGCTCACTTGGGTAATTTCGGCCATTCGGAATAGGCCCCACTTGAACCCATTTTCGACTTTTGAGCAGTCATCCGCTCCGGCTTCTCGTCCCTCGGAAACTCCGCGTGCCTCCTTCTCGTTCGCCAGCATACTCTTCTGTAGCGCCTCATCCCTTGGATGCACTGAGCTCGTCAACTCTCTCCCATACCGTCCTTCTCTTTAGCTGCATCTTTCGCTCGACTTCCTATGCTTCTAAGTTCCTGTACACTTAGACACAGGGGTTAAATACCAACAAGACCTAACCTGAATTGGTTGATCACATCAAAACTACCTTGGAGTACTTGCAATCTCCCCATTTTTGATATGAACACCCCAAGTTAAGTTAGGATAATAACAAAAATAAATAATAACAAGGTAATCAAATTTATAATTGAATAATGTACAAAAATTAAATAAATTGAATTATCCTCCCCCTAAACTTAATCTTCACTTCTCCTCCTTTGATCACATTAAAAATAAGGTATGATAAAATGACTTGAAAAAACTCTTAAACAAAGTCTAAAGAAAAACACTCTTATTCAGAAAAATATAAAAGTTTAAGCTTTGAAAAATCTAGATTTATAAATGAATTTCGAAAAATAGTTTTAATTGTTGAAATATTTTAAAAATTTTAATAAGGGTTGAACAGACATAAATAAGAAAGATATACAATTTTCCTAAAAAGTTGAATTTATTTTAAGCAGAAATAAAGTCTTTTCTACATAAAGACACCTTTTTAAAAACAGTGCTTTAAAAATAGTTATTAAACACGAAATAAATCTTGAAATATTTCTTGAGAATGCATTATAGTAAGTAACTTAGCAATAAAAATAAATAAATAAAAAATCAATTTGACGGTTAGAAAAATTTAAAAATTTTCCTACAGATAAGTGATAAAATTATCTTTCTCGAAAAAATTAACTTTTAATTAACAAAAATTATGCAAAATAATTTATTCGAAAGCATTAGTTAATTTTTATAATAGTTAAATGCTTAACAGGTAGTCAATTAAACATTCATTTCAATAATTGGCTTCCAAGCTGTGGCGAGACACTAGGCCTTCTTGGTTATTGGAACAACAACCACTTCTAGACAAAGTCTCTTAAAGAAATTAAATATTTAATTTTCTTTCTGAAAGCCATAGGTTTAACTTTCAAAAATTAAAAAATATGCACAAAAAGATAATCTTAATTTAAACATGACGTTGGAACCCAAAATAGATTCCTTCCTACTGGATTATTCAAAATTTTTTTAGGGATATATTTTGGTGACAACTTTCTAACTTGGCCTTTATGATAACTGAGATACCAGTTAAGTCTTGAATTATTTCTAAAATTCGAAGGAATAAAAGTTGAGCATGCAGAATTTTTTAAATTTTATATTTGTTCTTTTAAATTTTTATTTTCTATTTTTATCTTGTCGAAGTCTTCTAATCGACAAGATATTGCTAAAATTCCTTTTAATTCATTATTTTATTTTTCTAATTTATAGAAATTTTTTGATAACATTTTTATAAATTGAAATAATTTATCAGGAGGTAGAGATCATACCTAACTTATCTTGTCGATCTCATAATCTGAAGCTCTCCCTGAAGTGTTGTTTCCTTCTGATGTAGCTCCTCCTTCATTGATGCTCTCGATGCTCATTTCGGAGGAGCTTGCTTCATTTTCATCTTCTTAGTGACTTGCCCCTAGCGCAAGTCCAGCGAGAGCTTCGATCTCCGATTCGGACGACGTTTCGTCCCACGCCACCTTTAGATTTCTATGCTTGGTCTAGGCTTGTTTCTTGTCCTTGTCCTTGCTCTTCAATTTTGGGCAGTTATCTTTCACATGCCCTTCTTCATTGTAGTGGTAGCACCTTACCTTTCTTTTTCCTCTTCCACCTTGCGCTTGATTAACTTTTTTAGTTTTAAATAACTTTTTAAATTTTCTTACTATGAACGTCGTTTCATCATTATTGAGAGAAGATTTAGAATCTAGTTCGTCCATTTTTACCTTTAAGGTAATGTTGTACTTAGGCTCCTTCTTCAGATTTGCACATTTCGTTTTATGAACTTCAAAAGTTGAAAATAACTCTTCTTAAGTATTTACTTCTAAATCCTTAGAGATATAATAAGCATCTACTAATAATGTCCATTCAGTAGTCCTAGAAAATGCATTAAGTGCGTACCTTAGCAAATTTTGGTTGGTTACCTTTTCTCCGAGATTCGTGAGTCTGGTGATGAGTTCCTTTATTCTTGAGTGAAGGTGTGCAACAGTTTCCCCTTCTTCTAATTTGATGTTGCTAATCTGGTTCTTAAGAAGATCTTGTCTCGCGAGTTTCGCCTCCGAGGTACCTTTGTGTAGTTCTAGAAATTTCTCCTAGAGCTCCTTGGTTGACTCGTAGGCTCTGATCTGGTTGACTTCTTATGGCGGTAAGACGCTCAGCAGATGGAACTCTGTTTTACCATTTGCCACGAAGTCAGCTTGCTCCTTCTTTATCCATTGGTATTCTGCTTTTCCCTCTGGTGCTACAAAACCAAATTTCATGATTCATAGTAAATTAAAATCTGTCTTAAAGAATACGTCCATCTGTTTCTTCCAGCTCGCGAATTCTCCCTCGAACTTCGGTGGATTGATGCTCGATTCGGCCATCTCTGTGCTTTGTTCAGCGGTTAGTCCTCCTAAAGTTGTTGGGCTTTGATACCAATTGTCGGTCCCTTGGCGACCGACTAGAGGGGGGCGAATAGCTTGCATAATAAAAATAAACAAAATCTCCTTTCTCAAACTTTACAGCTTTATTAACACTTGCATAAAAAGTAATACAAATTAATTAAAGAAAGAAGAGGCACAAAAGAGTTACTGGGTTTGCAATTAGGGGATTGCTAATCCAAGGAAGTGGAAGCTCACTAAACGATCTCCTTCAGACGGAGAAGCCTCTTGCAGCAGTCAAATCTTACAACTATAAAGCTAAACTGAATTAGAAATATTTACAAGTGTTCATTTAAGATATTGGGACTAGGGTTGTATTTATAGCCCTGGTCAGGGCGCTTGGAAGGGTTCTAGGTGCCTGGAGGGGGATAAACTTTTATCCACGTCACAATGGAACATGCCACATTGCGTTTGGATGAAATTCCTGGTTCGAGGGCCCAGACCGAAAAGTCAATAGTTTGTTGACTTTTGGTCCCGGTCTTCCGCTTCGGTTCCACTAGCATTGGTCCAGGTCTTCAGCTCCAGCTCCACTTACTTGGGTGATTTCGACCATTCGGAATAGGGCTCACCCGAACCCATTTTTCGGCCTTCGAGCAGTCTTCCACTCCGGCTTCTCGTCCCTCAGAAACACCGTGCAACTCTTTCTCGTCCGCCAGCGTACTCTGTAGGTGATCGGTGGCCGGCTTGAAGGGGGGTTGAATAGCTAGGTCACCCCCAATTCCCTTTCTTCTCTACACGGTTAGTTTGTGCAAGTTAAAATGAAACTAAAACAATGAAAGATCACAAACGCTAACATGATTCCTTTACGTGGTTCAAAAATTGCTTGCTCCTACTCCACGACGTGTCCTTGAGGTGGACGAACCCTTGATCCTTCGATGGATCAGTCCCCGACAATCTCCAGTTAGAGGTTTCTCCTTCTCGGTGGAGCAAACCTCTCACAAAGGATCTCTTCCTCTTTACAAGATGAAGTTTAGGTTTTGTGAGGAAGAGAGTAGACTTGGAAGCTTTGGGCAAAGACTAAGAGTTATTCAACAAGCATGAGTAACCCCCTTCATGCCCCAAAGCTTCCTATAAATAAGAGAAGAGAGGGAGAGAGTTGATCATCATATCAACTCAACCCCGACATCAGTCGACTGATCCATGCACCAGTCGACTGATGTAGCCGTTAGACACAACCAACGACTCTCTGCAGAAGCCATCTTCTGCCAACGACCATATACCAGTCGGCTGGTCATGGGACCAGTCGACTGGTCCCCTTAGCCGACGAGCACAGAAGCATTCTATTCTTTCTGTGAAATTGGATAAGTCGACTGGTCCTATGACCAGTTGACTGGTCCATTACATTCTCACACACTCATCCTTTCCAGAGTCACCTTTGAAGTCCTCTTCCTCGGCCTTCGTCCCTCAGATGCACCTGAGCCCGCGGCTCCTCTCCGTGTCATCCTTCACATTGCCTTGAAGTCCACTTCCCTCGCCTCCACTCCATTGCTCCTCGTCCGACGGTCCCTTGGATATCTTCTACACCATCCTTCACCGACTCAAGGATTTAAGCCCTTGGATGAGCTTTCCAATCTTGGCCGCACCGAGTTCCTCATGTGTTTAACCAAGTCCTGCAGGACTCAAACATATATCAAACATATATGAAAGCCTAACTTAAACTCTTTGTCACACACATCAAAATCATGATCATACCGATCAACCTTGGGTCGATTGCACCAACAATCTCCCCATTTTTGATGTGTGGCAATATGTTTAAGTTAGACACAAATAATAACTTTGAAAATTACAAGTAATATGTAAACATGAAGCATAAAACAAACTCCCCCTAAACATATGCTCTCTTCCTTAATTGGTTTCTAACTTAAACCTACTCATTCTCCCCCTTTGACACCATCAAAAAGATTGTACCAGATAATCATACATTATATGGCATCAAGTATGACCAAATTTTGACCAAAAATTTGATTTCAGAAAACAATAGTATGCTGGAAAGCTGGTACCAGTCGACTGGTAACTGATGCAATCGACTAGTATATTTTGAAACCGAATTTTCAGCCTTTTGAACCCAACTTCAGAAATGCATAAAAAATTCCAGAAAATTTGAAAAATCATGAAATTTTGACAACATATTTCTTGAAATGTCTTTTAACTAGAAAAATATGTTTTCATGAAAAGTCAAAGTATTTTTAAAATTTTGACCAAATCTTAAAAATCACAAAACATGTAAGTTATGTATCAATTTTAACCCTAGTTTTGCAATCATATGTTTCAAAATAACTATTCACTGTAAATAAAACATAGAATTATTTTAAAAACATTTGAAATGTCCAACTATGATCTATGGGTAAGATGTCCATTAATTAAACATTTACGTTCCCCATAGTTAGTCTATGATCACTCAAAAATTTGATACATTTCATAACTCATCAAAATACCATAAGCATAAGTGAATTATAAGTATCATCCTATCATCTCACATTTATATTTGGAAAATAATGCAAGCCATTGTGAGATGAGATAAAGGCAACCTCTACTTAGCCATCTTGATCATGAATCTCTATCAAGGCTAAGTGCTCCCCCTTAAGGTCTCAAGTCAGCCAAAAGAATTGGAATTTATGACTATTATGGTTGACTTGACCCAAAATCCTCTAACCCTTGAGGATTGATTTTGGTACCTAATAGAGGTTCTTCTTAATTGGGTTTATCAAATACTCCTTAGGAATCCATTTCCTATCTATGGTCTTTGTCTTGGGTTGCCCCCTAGCAATTAAACAATGATAGACTTTTTTATTGTTGGATTCCTTATACCCTAAACCCTTTTTGTTGAAACTTGCCCTTTGGCTCCCAATTATCATGTTTAGGGTTTTGGAGACAATTTTAAATTTTCTAAGAGCTTCGCTAAGGTATTCTACCTTTTCCCTTAGTTTCCTATTTTCCTCTTCTAGACATGAAATATTTGAACTTGAAGAAAAAGAAACATGCATATCATCTTCCTTAAGAGTCATAGATTCTAATTTTTCTTCAAGGCAAACAATATCATTTTTCAAAGACTTATTTTTCATTTTTGCCTTGAATAAATCTTCATTAGTACTTTTAATAATCTTAATTAAAACATGGGGAGGAAGATTATATACCTCATTTACCGAGAAGTCCGAATCCGAAGTTTGACCTCCCCCTTCACTTGAGTTCCCTTCTTCATCTTCACTTGAGCTCCCTTCTTCATCTTCACTTGAGCTCTTTCCTTCTTCATTTTCAGATGAGGTGGAGGCTACATCATCAATTCCCATTAGAGCAAAATGGGACACATGGTGTTCTTCCTCCGATGAAGATGGATCATCCCATGTTGCTTTTAGATTGTGAGTTTTCTTCCCGTTTTCTTTTGTCTTCTTCTCCTCTTATTGTTGGTTGCTACTCGGAAAACCTAATGGTTCCACTGTACAAAAATTTTGTACAAAGGTCTGAACCTTTTCCTAGCTACCATGTGTTCTTTTAAATTAAACTTGGATCTCCTGCGGAACTTAACACGTTTGATCCAAAGTTTAATTTATTTGTTCTTTTAGGTTTAGACTTGGATCTCTTGCGGAACTTAACACGTTCGATCCAAATCACCTAGGTTATTAATTCCATTAAATATTAATTTTCAAAATTGGCTTCCAGGACTGCATGGCGAGGCACATGGCCTTCTTGGATATGGGAACAACCACCACCGCCTAGACAAAGCCTTTTAAGAAAAGCTAATATTTAATTTCCTTAAATAACTTTAGGTCAACCGAAAAGAACAATCAAATCACAAGGAAAAGAAAAACAAAAGAACACAACATCGAAAACAAATTCGAAATTCTAGAATCGCATGTCTCTTGTATTTGGTATTTTTACATGAAGATAAAACTAGTATGATGCGGAAATTAAATACTAGTATACCTTTTTTATTTTGCAAGCAAAAACCTCTAGGTCTTCTACCGTATTCCCCTTCTAACCTCGGACGTTGTGTGGGCAATGATCTTCCGAGATGAGAAACCACCAAAGCACCTTCTTCTCTTCAAGTTTCGGCCAAGCACAATGCTTCCAAAAGATGAAGATCTTTTTCCACCAACCAATCTCCAAGGGATGTAAGCTTTCTCTCCTTCTTCTCCAAGCTAAAATACGGCCACCACTTGATCTCCAAGGAGGAAGAGAGGTTCGGCCACAAGGATAGAGAGAAGAGAAGGGGAAGGGCCGGCCACACCAAGGAAGAAAAGAGGGAGAAAAATAATAGAGTCGTTCACCCATGAAGGCACCTCTACCCCCTCTTTTATAATCCTTGGTCTTGGCAAATAAGGAAATTTAAATAAAAACTTCCTTAATTCTTTTGCCATGAAAAGGAAAATTTATTTAATTAAAAATAATTTTTCTCTTCTCAATTTACAATGGCCGGCCATATACAAATCTCCAAGCAAATAAAATTTTAAACACAAATTAAAACTTCCTTATTTGCTTCCGGAAAGTTATAAAATTTTTCCAATAATTTTTATCCTTTCATGATTAGTTAATAAAAAGGAAATTTTATAAATTAAAATCTTTCTTTTAAACATGTGGATAATTTCCAAAAAGGAAAGTTATCTCTAAAAATTAAAATATCTTTTCAATCTACAAATAAGGAAAGATATCAAATCTTTTCTTAATCTTTTGTAGAAACTAATAAAAGAGAATTTTTTAATTTTTAAACTTTCTTTTAAATCATGAACATGATTAAAAAGGAAAGTTTTTACCAAAATTAAAATCAACCTTTTAATCTACAAATAAGGAAAGAGATTTAGCTCTTCTCTTAATCTTTTGTAGAATCTTATAAAAGGAGAGATTTAAATTTTTAAACTCTCTTTTAAATCATGTTATCCACATAAGAAAAATTTTTAAAATTAAAATTCCTTTTTATTTTAATAGGGTCGGCCACATAATTGACCCATGAACATAGCGGCCGGCCCTACTTAATCTACCCATGGCCGGCCCTAGCTTGGTCTCCAAGCTAGCTTGGCCGGCCCCTATAGGATGGGTAAGAAGGTGGGCATAGGTGGGTATAAATCTCTATATACAAGAGGCTACGATAGGGACCGAGAGGAGGAATTGGTTTTGGTCTCCCGATGAAATTAAGCATCCCGTGTTCGCCCCGAACACACAACTTAATTTCATCAATAATAATTCATTCCACTAAAGAATTATTATTGAACTACCGCACCAATCCCAAATTACATTTTTGGGCTCCATCTTGTTGGGTTTTTCGGGCCGCGAATCACCCAAAGCCGTAGATCCGTGCAAGGAAAAACCGAATGAACTTTTTTT